>NW_027317248.1:0-19999 GCF_032062135.1 Pyxicephalus adspersus | reverse complement strand
TAGGCCATATCTGGCCTATAAGCCGGAGTTTGCCTACCTCTTATCTATAGCAACAAGTCAGAATCCATATTTCATTCATACTAGCAAAGTACACTGAAATCTGGTTGGCTACAGTGGGCTACTATACTTTGCATGTTGCCATTGGTTGCTGTATTGCCTTGGTAATAAATATTATTATTAGTACTATAAATATTATTTGTATTCTGTTTATATTGATGCATACCATGATTTTCTTAATGTATATTAATACATTTCCCACTATACACATAATGTTTATACTTTTTCATCTAAACGTTTTTAAAAGTATAAGAACCACATTTTGGTCTTATCAAACCTAGGTCAGGAACCCATTAGGCTTGTTTTTTTTCTGACTATATAAAGAATTTCTTTCTGACTAGAAAAAAAAAAAAATGTCTATATTTGCAAAGGAAATGTAATGTGCTAACTCACACAGTGATGTATATTTCACCTTGTATATGTGAGATCATCTGAATTAGGAACAGACTGGGAAGATTCATTACTGTGCATAGACAGCTTGGAAGATAAGCAGCATATTGTGATAGTAATAGTAATACTGACCAATAAGCTGCAGCCATTCCTTTGTCCTAAACACAATAATGTGAAGCACATGTGTTATGGACACCTATTTGTGTGCTGGTTTCCATTAAAAATTAAAAATGAAATGTGTTGTAACACATCTTAACAGTAATGTTGTAACATTTTCCATTAAAGCAGGGCAGACATGTTTTAGGTCTTGGATGCCTTTTAATGAACATCATTATTTTGCAAAATGATTGATAGCAGACAGATATGAATTGTAATGAAATGGTCATTTTAATGCATTGTATTGCTCATTGGTCATTGCATGACGTGATAGCTTTAAAAAAAGTCATATCCAGAATAAACTTGTTCAAGATGTCACCAATGTGTTCAAGTATTTGCCTTTAAACTGCTCATAGTACCAAACACCATTGCACCGGTGTTAGGTTGGGCTACTGTGAGGAGATGATGAGGAAGAATACAGGACTGATTAGATTGATGAGCTATTCTGTTGACTTGATTCTTCACTGTCCATTCACAGATTGGGGCAGGGGGTCAGGATGTCCTACCATTAGAGGAGAAATGTCAGGTTACAAACCCGACTCTGTTCCCTGGCAGGTTTGTGTTAATCATATAACTAATCACACAGAATTACAATCCTGAATCCCTAAAGTGTATTTTAGTTGTATTTATCAGTTTGCCTGGTCGAAATAATAAGTATATTGAGATCTAGGCAGTCAATTGACCGGACTGCATCTTCTTCTGCCTCCTGGGTTTACCTGTTTGTCATTTAATGTGATGGTCAGTTCTACTGATAAATAATGAGGGTTTAGGGAGTGAGATGGGAGAGTGTGAATAATTACTTCTGGATGGTGCAGTTTCTCAGATCCCAGATCCCAAAAACATGTTTGTAGGTAAAGGACTTCCCATTAAATTGACCGTAGTCTATAGTAATGACATATGACTTTGGTAGGAACATCAAATTGTGAGCTCCCCTGAGAGACAATGAAATGACTAATAACTATGTTGAAAATTGGGTGTTGAAGATGTCAACATTCTATAACTGTAACATAAAATAAACAACAGAGGGAGGAGCATAAATTACATAAGACTACAACTTTAGACACTATGGCCTACAGAAGTCATCAATATAGGACATATATAGGAAAAAGAAGTTGTTGTTTCTACTGAGCTTGACATCCAGCTATGCATTAGACAATTATATCTTGAATAACAGCAAGTTACCATTCTGAGATTCAGTTCAAACTGCATATTCTAATCCCTATACATCTAGTAATACAAGTGGTCAATGCCTGCTGCGGCAATGCTGTTTTTTTGGCGGCTATGATTCTGACTTTCAGTTGTACATTGACTTTGTATCCCTGTAACCTTTGTAAATCTCCTGAAGAATTAGCCACTGAGCTACGAAACGTGTTGAGTCTAATGAATGTACATTATTCTTTGATCATGTTGCCTGTGGAACCCCCTACGTGGGTTACTCATTGGAACCATGGTTATATACCTGTATATCCATAGAATATTTGTAAGGTTGTTACAATATCAACATCTTTGAATTGTGAAGTGTACCCACAAAATTATGTTTATTCCCAATTTGGACCTTATGTATATTTTTATGGTTTTAAAGAGTACAAACAAAAGAGTACAAAAAGAACAATTTCTATCTTACTAGAAAATATTGAGGCTATCACTCTTACTATTGTGTATACTATACATATTTATTTGGAAACCTGCATTTCCCTAAAAAACTGTCTTTTAGACTGGTACACTTGTCATTTGTTATCTGATATTATATATGTGTTGATGGAAAGGAAACCATATGGTATTCCAGTCTAAATTATCTTGAAAACTATTATTCTTTCAATCATCTAATAGTTATATATGTTTTTGGAATGTAACATCACCAATTTATTAATTGAATATCACTACATGCCTAATTGATATCCATTATTCATTTAATTCCTTTAGCTCATATACTATCATTCATTACTCCCCTGATGAAGCCCAGTTAGAGCGAAACAGCTTGGAAGTGAGTGTATCAACTATACCTCTTCCTGAGTTTGTGTACAACTTTTTATAATTGATTTTTTGTAATAGGTGGATATATACCATATGTGTATTTTTAGAATGATAAAATGTTTTCAATAAAATATATATCTTTTATGAAATTGAACACAGTGCCCCAAAAAGAGCCTCTTTTCTGTTCTCTCTTTTGTTTGTAGTAATTTGATTTTGGCCTAGGCTTAGCACTACTTTTTCTTGAAAGACTGTACTTCAATATTCCCTTGTGCTCCCTCTGCTTCCTTCTGTCATTCTCTTTCCTCTTTCGTTTCCCCTCTTTATTTCCCAGCCCTTTTTTTTCTTTTTTTTTCTCTTTTTTCTTGTACGGTACTCCTAATAACTCGATTTTAAAGAGTATTTAAATAAAGTATAAATATAACGGATTTAGGACTTATCCTTCCTTTTTTAAATGAAAAGGTCTTCCATAGGTAGAAGAAACACTCCAGTGCCTACATTCAGTGTTGTTTGGCTCTCTGTCATTGGGGCAGCTGAATCTCGTACAGTAGTCAGGACTGTCCCAAGGCATAGGAGAGCTCAGGATTGTGTACCAAGATGCAAGAGAGCCACTGAACTTTATCATCAGGCGAAGTACTTGCTGTTGTTGTTGTCAGTATTGGGGGAATGTGCCTGGGTTCCAGTTTCTCCACCAAACCTGATCTTCAGGTTGAACCCCACTGAAGTCAATGGAAGGATATATTTCCTTATCTGAATGATTGTATAAAATAGGCAGCACTGGATGCAACATATTCATGGTGCATTGACTCAAAGAAGAAAATAAAGTAAGAAAAACAAGGCTAAGAATACAGGGAGAATGTAACACTTGGAGAACACACTAAAACATTTAATCCTAAAATGAAATAATCAAAGAGTAACCAGACTTAAAACATTTTATCCTAAGATAAAATAGTTCAAGAATGAATGAAGAATAAAGAGAAACCTTCTTAGGATCAAGCCAGATCCCCTTCTCTGGTTGTTTTATCTTGATCTAATAATATGCATAATGTAACTTGTTTGATACAAATGCTACACATAAAATAATTAGTATATAGTAAAACCTCAATTATATGTATCATATCATTGTGTGCTTTCATTAATACATTACAAGATTCAACTTTAATGTGTATGAGCAAAACTTTAACTTAAATTTTGTAAGTGCTTCATCAGAAGGTTGAAAATAAATAATTGATAGACAGGTTTCTCTAGCACTAGTGTGATCTTGTCAGACTGATGTTCTTTAGCCCTATGTAGCTTTTTAGTTTAGCCCTTAGTTTATTTGGGTATGCTCTAGCCATCCTAAATGTGCACCATGTGTGCTCATGCATTCATGTGTGTTGACATGCGTTTCTACACATGTCATAGGTGTCAACACATCCATGTATGTTTTCATGTGTTTCTATATGGAAAATACATGTGTCCGTAAACAGAGAGGTGTGAATTCTACCTATCAGTCTTTTTGAGACTTTAAAAATCCCAGAACATTTTTCCTAAAACAGACCAGACAACTGTAATTTGTATCTCTAATTTCACAATTCAAAGAGTAATATTGGGATTTTCTCCAAAGAGTTTGTAAGTTCTCTCTTCATTTGCATGGACGTCTGCCACATCACAAAAACATATTAGTAGGTTTAACAGCTTCCTCACATAAACTGTTCATATCATTATTATCCAGTATTTATATAGCACCGACATATTACACAGCGCTTTCCAAAGTCCATAGTCATCTCACCAATTGTCCCCCAAAGGGGCTCACAATCTAATGTCCCTACCATACATATGTCATTAACACAGTCTAAGGACAATTTTTGGGAGAAAGCTGATTAGCCTAACTGCATGCTTCTTGGATTGTGGGAGGAAACCAGAGTACATGGAGGAACCCCACACGGAGAGAACCTGCAAACTCCATGTGGATAGTGTCCTGGCCGGGATTCGAACTTGGGACCTAGTCCTGCAAAGGCAAAAGTGCTAACCTTTGAGCAAACTGTGCTGCCCTGTCCATAGACTATATTAGGGAAAAATACCTATTGGCCATGCTTCCAAATGCTTTTCCCAATAAGGCAAATCATCCCCTGAAAAGTCACTTCAGAAGCTTCAGGTATTGTTGGTTGCCTGTGGCCCTTGCAGCACTCAGTGGTTCCTGCCACTAACTCATATCTTGTAGCCATGAATTGATGCAGGGGCTGGGTTTTGAAAAGTCTTCCAAGGGATATCTTTCCTTATTGGAAAAGTATTCATTAGTGTGTGCAACAAGAGAGGTAAATATTTATTACTTCTTAGCAGGCATAGTTTTTATTCCAGCTTTAGAAAATTCAGAATCATTGATCTTGCAGATCCAGTTGGTGAGATGAGGATTTTAATTCTCATAAGTGCATGTACATGTCTTTCTTCTACAACCCATGAAGGGAGATTAGTAAATGTTTAAAATGTATGTAAATGTGTGCTTTGAAGATTAAAGACCTAGAAGATGGGGGCTTATTTGTGCAATCAAAAAGAAATGATAACATTGTTGCAACTCTATTTTACTTTTTACAAATGTTATATTACTTTTTTTTGGGAAAAAAGAAAGTGAAAAAGCAGACATAATTTATATAGCATTATCTCTCTATAAATAAAACAGATTTATTTTATTATGTTTATTTGCACTTTATTATTTAACGATACACAAATAAATCTTCATATTGTGATACACAAAAAAATAAAAAAAGACAAAACTGCACTAGAACCTCTATCCTTTATGTTTTTTATGCATTTTTTCTTAGCACAGCAAAAGACCACACTGAGATGGAAACATATCACATTTCACATTTCCAAACTCTGCAAGTTTGCAAAAACTCTTTATTAAGTTACGCCATCATACTCAGATTCTGGTGGCTACAGCAATGATAGCTGAAGCTTCTAAATCAGATTACTGGTAATATTTATGGCAACATGTAATTTCAGCGTTCATAAATTAGATGGTAATGAGCAATGTGTAAATGCTATTGTCAGAAAGGATAGGTATAGGGTCTATTTTTTAAACATCTCAAATTTACTAAACATTCTCTGATTGAGAATCAATATCTGCTATTAAAAATACATAGAGCTGGAGAATGTTTGGTGAAAGTCAGATTCACTGCTTTAGAAAAAGACTCCATATTTTTGTTGGGTTGAGACAAAGTTTATCATGTATGTACTTAATAAGATTGCCATAAGTATGGGCTTTTCTTCCAGTGATGTATTTGTGTGGGCAATATGGTAATAGTTGGATAAAGCTAAAAATACAAAGACGACGTATGTCCTATTTAATGCTGAAGAGTAAATTTTTGTTTCTTAATTCACGGACCACACACAAAGGTAATCTAAGAGTTTAACCAAGACATGAACATTGTGATCATTTACATTAAAGGATCTGTAAATAAAGGGATGCTGTTGAGATTTTGTAGTTGCGGGACTTTTATTGAAAATGTTGTTCTTGCCTTGGTTAACTAATGTCCTTAATGAGCTGCTACAAACATTCTTTATTACCAGAAATAGATTTCACTCTTCTCTGATATACAACCAGTCATTAGGAGTTAATGACAGGAAGCAAATGTTCACCATATTGTTGACCTCCACACTGTCTTGATTGCTATTATTTGAGATTCATTCTGAACATTTGCTTGTCTTAGGTCACCCCAACTGCTTCACAATGCTAATCCAATCTTACTTTGAACTGATATTGATATGGGTAGTCTGCCTAGTCTTGTTTTCGCTTGGCATGTGACATGCGGGAACATTTGTCCAATGCACAGATTTGTCTTACCATCCTTGTTAGTTTTCCTTCCATTATTATTCACAATAAAAACACCAGCAGCATTCTAAAGGATAAATTGAGTATACTGGAGAATTCCTGATGAACAAGAACTGTAACAAGAGAAATAAAAACAATATATTACATTTTAGGATAAAGCATTTCACTGAACAAATGCTCCTGCTGATTAAGTAAAAGCTAAGCTAGGTCTGGGAGCTATTCTACTCGCTTAGCATTGACCTCTGTAATGAGACCAGAGAGCAGTTCTAACTGATGAATTGTGCTACAAATGTATACAAAATAATGAAGATAAAATCTGGCATGTCTGAAAGTTATAATCCAGGGAGCTAAGGAAATATACCCCTGGGATTTTTAAAGCCTTGCTACCTAATGTGTTTGCATACTTTACAATCTATCAGGCAAGTAGGGCACATGGATATTATTAAAAGTATCTAAATTATGGTAGGAAATTATATGCTGCTGTGGGTAGAGAAGATGAATGCTATTTAATGCAGTTATGAAGCTTTTAGCATGTTTTGGAAATAATAACATAATTTGGAAAGGTGATAGTAAGCCACTTCCAACTTTGTATTATTGAGTTTGATTGATGGGTATAAATGATCAGATATTAAAAAGTTTGAGGTCTCTTAAAGTAACAGTAACTGACAGTATGAACTACAGTTACATCTCTTATATCCAACAGTGTCAAAGCCTATGCATTAGTATCCATCACTATTGTAGGAGTAAAATGGTATAGGGACACATAGGACAACAAACAACATTATTAGCCTTCCGCACCCGCCATTCCGCTGTACATTGTGGGAAGTGAATAGTCAAGCTGAGCTCCTGACTGTTCACTTCCCTATTGCTTGTAGGCTCCTAAAAATTGATCTCCTCCCCGGGATAAGATCTTGGGTGAGGATCAGGCCTGGTAAACCAATGTCCGGCAGTAAAAATGATCAAAAGGCAGTAAAAGAAGCAGAGAAGTCACAAACCCACAGTCAATAGCAGATTTGGTGGGGGAGGCATCTGCAGGCAGCAAGCAAGGAAAAACAAGACCAAATCCACAGATTAAAGTAAACTAAAGTAGTAGTAGTAGAAGTAAAGAAGAAGCAGGTAGATTCTTGCACTGCAGATCATAAGGTCCAGCTTTTTCTCCAGCAGGCCCTCAGAAGAACAGTGAACATTCCAGTAGTAATATAGCCAATTGTCAATACATTGCTCGGGAAGAAGCTTCGAATATCATGATAATTGCCATCATCAGAGGCAAAACCAAACTGGATTTGTCATGGAAATTCTGAAACTGAAGATTTAAACACACATCCAGAAGTGCACTGCAACTAAAGGCAAAACTTAAATTTATTAAATAACCAACTTTGTATAAATTCACTTTTGAGTTGGACTTAAGGTTGACTTCAAAATGATTTATCAAATTGATAGGAGCTCACACTACTTGCATTTAAAGCTGTGAGCCCTGTGGATGATAGAATTCTCAATCACATGCCAAAAAAATTGAAATGATTTCACTTCATTGGATGGCCAGGCGAAGTAAAAAAACCACCCACAAATAAATGATATATAGATTCTGGTGTGTCCTAAATATCTTTCTTGGGTCAAAAGAGAGCAGTATGGGTTTGATACCATGGGTCAGGTACTTGGGACAGCTAATGGACATACACCTATCTTTGTTTTATGTCTGATCTACTCATATTACTATACAGTATTGACAATTAAATGTTTCTCATTACCTTTTTTGATTCAAATAAAGAAAAAAACTCATTTCCAATTGACAGCAATTTGTTACCGCTAATCAGTGTTCTCTGTCCTGTATAAAACAATGTCCATTGTATTCTTTTTACATTTCTGTCTGGAAGGATTGTAGTTTTTTTTAATAAAAAGCTCTTTGTCCTAAAAACCTGAATTTTTTTGTAATCTAGCAGCAGATTGATTGTACACAATGAGTTTTCTGTATTCCATTTCTTGCCAGTGTGTCTAAATATAAAAACAAACTGAGACAGGGCTATGAATGTTTCCTGCTGTGTGATTTATGGCTTAACCTATGACAGTCAAAACATGAGCGACTTTTGGAGCAAGACACTAGTAAAATATACTAGAGCACTATTACGCTTGAATTATTTCCTTTCTACACTAAACATGCTGTTTAAAACCATGCTTAATTAGCACAACAACTTGGCTCTTTTGTGACTTTGCGATGCTTTACTATGGGTTGCCCAATGATTATTTACAGTGTATTTACACCTAAAAACTTGAGATGAAAAAAATATATATATATATAAAATATAAAATATATATGAAAGTAGCCATTTGGATCATAATAGCATAGAAAGACCACAGATGTCTGAGGATCATTGTGTACAGTACAACGGTGGGAAGGGAACATTTTACTGTATGAGGCTTGTAGGGAAACACAAGATGCAAATTCTTCAATGTACAGCAATATTATTATTATCTTGTTTTTATATAGTGCCAACATTTGTTGCAGCACTTTACAAAGTCCATAGTCATATCATAACTGTCATTCAAAGGGGCTCTATTGACCCTACCATAGTCATATGTCTTTAATACAAGTTTGGGGGGAAAACAATAAACCTAACCCCATGTTTTTGAGATGTGGGAGGAAACCTATGCAAACACATTGAGATATACTTTTTCCATAATGGCAGCAGATAAAGGTTGAGACAACAAGTGAAACAATAAGAATGACAATTCTCTTTCAGAACTTTACAGACTGTGCAACAGCACAAAGAAATAATAGTTCTAGTGAAAGCAAAAAGCAATGGAGTTAAAGTATAGGACTAAATAATGTTCAGATCACTAGAATAAGTGCTGCTCAGTGATTGCTGTGATGGTACAGTTAGCCTTGGTGACAGCAGGAAGCAATGTTCATAAAGAAGACTTCACCACACAACTCCATATGGTAAAACTTTGTTCTTTTCTCTGACACACACCATCT
Organism: Pyxicephalus adspersus; assembly: GCF_032062135.1. Lineage (NCBI taxonomy): Eukaryota > Metazoa > Chordata > Amphibia > Anura > Pyxicephalidae > Pyxicephalus > Pyxicephalus adspersus. The sequence goes on along the minus strand of NW_027317248.1, from coordinate 10,640 downwards.
TCAGTATATTCTACAAGTAATATAACACGCTCCTCACAGTGGTAGCAATCCATAGTTCTTGACCCTTAAAACGTCCTATTTCAGCAGCAGATTTTTGAGCACACATTAACGGTCTTTGGTTATTGTTTCAGAAGTAACATTTTAGGTCCAGTTTTTAAATAATATAAATGAGCTCGATGTTGAAGAAGTTAAAACAACATCCAGGGAGCGACCAGAAAGAAACCCCTCGACTACCACTACCACCACTATGCTCAGGACATACAAAGAAGGATCAACTTTTTTGTGTTCTATTGTTTTCAGTAATAAATATTCTTTTTTTGCGGGTTGTGTTGTGAGGAAATTCTAATTATAAATGTCCCCCTAGTTTTGAGACCTGGATTGGACAAAGTCAGGACTTGTCTGCTATCTTCTTGTATTCATTTGAAAAGGTGAACCATTACAACAAAGGTACAGTTATGATCACCTAAAATGCACTTATAATATATTTAAAATAGAATTTAAGTGTCCGGCTCTAAAACCAATGAAAGATATACAAATTTTTATACCATGTAGAGTGAAACAAGGGAATTCAATCTATCCCTATTTAATGTACAGCGCTGCGTAATATGTTGGCGCTATATAAATCCTGTTTAATAATAATAATAATAATAATAATAATAGAACAAGCAAGACCAATGTGTAATAATCTATAGCAAGGGTCAGCAAACTTATTTGGCCACTAGGCCATTTCAGGGGTAGGCAGGAGCACACTAGGCCGGAGTCCCGCCCCCAACCAGGAACGCCCTCTGAAGGGGAATCCCTCTCCTCTGCAATGCATATGGAGGAGAGAGAATGTTCCTTATTTACCTAGGTGGTGGAAGTGTTATGCTGGCCGCAGTAAATAGGAAAGGGAACCACAACAAGGAGGCTCAAGAGCCACATGCCGCTCCGGGTTGCCGGCCGGTATTAGGCCGCATCGACCAGGGGCCGTTAGGCCAGAACAAACTACTGGCTAGGCCATATCTGGCCTATAAGCCGGAGTTTGCCTACCTCTTATCTATAGCAACAAGTCAGAATCCATATTTCATTCATACTAGCAAAGTACACTGAAATCTGGTTGGCTACAGTGGGCAACTATACTTTGCATGTTGCCATTGGTTGCTGTATTGCCTTGGTAATAAATATTATTATTAGTACTATAAATATTATTTGTATTCTGTTTATATTGATGCATACCATGATTTTCTTAATGTATATTAATACATTTCCCACTATACACATAATGTTTATACTTTTTCATCTAAACGTTTTTAAAAGTATAAGAACCACATTTTGGTCTTATCAAACCTAGGTCAGGAACCCATTAGGCTTGTTTTTTTTCTGACTATATAAAGAATTTCTTTCTGACTAGAAAAAAAAAAAAATGTCTATATTTGCAAAGGAAATGTAATGTGCTAACTCACACAGTGATGTATATTTCACCTTGTATATGTGAGATCATCTGAATTAGGAACAGACTGGGAAGATTCATTACTGTGCATAGACAGCTTGGAAGATAAGCAGCATATTGTGATAGTAATAGTAATACTGACCAATAAGCTGCAGCCATTCCTTTGTCCTAAACACAATAATGTGAAGCACATGTGTTATGGACACCTATTTGTGTGCTGGTTTCCATTAAAAATTAAAAATGAAATGTGTTGTAACACATCTTAACAGTAATGTTGTAACATTTTCCATTAAAGCAGGGCAGACATGTTTTAGGTCTTGGATGCCTTTTAATGAACATCATTATTTTGCAAAATGATTGATAGCAGACAGATATGAATTGTAATGAAATGGTCATTTTAATGCATTGTATTGCTCATTGGTCATTGCATGATGTGATAGCTTTAAAAAAAGTCATATCCAGAATAAACTTGTTCAAGATGTCACCAATGTGTTCAAGTATTTGCCTTTAAACTGCTCATAGTACCAAACACCATTGCACCGGTGTTAGGTTGGGCTACTGTGAGGAGATGATGAGGAAGAATACAGGACTGATTAGATTGATGAGCTATTCTGTTGACTTGATTCTTCACTGTCCATTCACAGATTGGGGCAGGGGGTCAGGATGTCCTACCATTAGAGGAGAAATGTCAGGTTACAAACCCGACTCTGTTCCCTGGCAGGTTTGTGTTAATCATATAACTAATCACACAGAATTACAATCCTGAATCCCTAAAGTGTATTTTAGTTGTATTTATCAGTTTGCCTGGTCGAAATAATAAGTATATTGAGATCTAGGCAGTCAATTGACCGGACTGCATCTTCTTCTGCCTCCTGGGTTTACCTGTTTGTCATTTAATGTGATGGTCAGTTCTACTGATAAATAATGAGGGTTTAGGGAGTGAGATGGGAGAGTGTGAATAATTACTTCTGGATGGTGCAGTTTCTCAGATCCCAGATCCCAAAAACATGTTTGTAGGTAAAGGACTTCCCATTAAATTGACCGTAGTCTATAGTAATGACATATGACTTTGGTAGGAACATCAAATTGTGAGCTCCCCTGAGAGACAATGAAATGACTAATAACTATGTTGAAAATTGGGTGTTGAAGATGTCAACATTCTATAACTGTAACATAAAATAAACAACAGAGGGAGGAGCATAAATTACATAAGACTACAACTTTAGACACTATGGCCTACAGAAGTCATCAATATAGGACATATATAGGAAAAAGAAGTTGTTGTTTCTACTGAGCTTGACATCCAGCTATGCATTAGACAATTATATCTTGAATAACAGCAAGTTACCATTCTGAGATTCAGTTCAAACTGCATATTCTAATCCCTATACATCTAGTAATACAAGTGGTCAATGCCTGCTGCGGCAATGCTGTTTTTTTGGCGGCTATGATTCTGACTTTCAGTTGTACATTGACTTTGTATCCCTGTAACCTTTGTAAATCTCCTGAAGAATTAGCCACTGAGCTACGAAACGTGTTGAGTCTAATGAATGTACATTATTCTTTGATCATGTTGCCTGTGGAACCCCCTACGTGGGTTACTCATTGGAACCATGGTTATATACCTGTATATCCATAGAATATTTGTAAGGTTGTTACAATATCAACATCTTTGAATTGTGAAGTGTACCCACAAAATTATGTTTATTCCCAATTTGGACCTTATGTATATTTTTATGGTTTTAAAGAGTACAAACAAAAGAGTACAAAAAGAACAATTTCTATCTTACTAGAAAATATTGAGGCTATCACTCTTACTATTGTGTATACTATACATATTTATTTGGAAACCTGCATTTCCCTAAAAAACTGTCTTTTAGACTGGTACACTTGTCATTTGTTATCTGATATTATATATGTGTTGATGGAAAGGAAACCATATGGTATTCCAGTCTAAATTATCTTGAAAACTATTATTCTTTCAATCATCTAATAGTTATATATGTTTTTGGAATGTAACATCACCAATTTATTAATTGAATATCACTACATGCCTAATTGATATCCATTATTCATTTAATTCCTTTAGCTCATATACTATCATTCATTACTCCCCTGATGAAGCCCAGTTAGAGCGAAACAGCTTGGAAGTGAGTGTATCAACTATACCTCTTCCTGAGTTTGTGTACAACTTTTTATAATTGATTTTTTGTAATAGGTGGATATATACCATATGTGTATTTTTAGAATGATAAAATGTTTTCAATAAAATATATATCTTTTATGAAATTGAACACAGTGCCCCAAAAAGAGCCTCTTTTCTGTTCTCTCTTTTGTTTGTAGTAATTTGATTTTGGCCTAGGCTTAGCACTACTTTTTCTTGAAAGACTGTACTTCAATATTCCCTTGTGCTCCCTCTGCTTCCTTCTGTCATTCTCTTTCCTCTTTCGTTTCCCCTCTTTATTTCCCAGCCCTTTTTTTTCTTTTTTTTTCTCTTTTTTCTTGTACGGTACTCCTAATAACTCGATTTTAAAGAGTATTTAAATAAAGTATAAATATAACGGATTTAGGACTTATCCTTCCTTTTTTAAATGAAAAGGTCTTCCATAGGTAGAAGAAACACTCCAGTGCCTACATTCAGTGTTGTTTGGCTCTCTGTCATTGGGGCAGCTGAATCTCGTACAGTAGTCAGGACTGTCCCAAGGCATAGGAGAGCTCAGGATTGTGTACCAAGATGCAAGAGAGCCACTGAACTTTATCATCAGGCGAAGTACTTGCTGTTGTTGTTGTCAGTATTGGGGGAATGTGCCTGGGTTCCAGTTTCTCCACCAAACCTGATCTTCAGGTTGAACCCCACTGAAGTCAATGGAAGGATATATTTCCTTATCTGAATGATTGTATAAAATAGGCAGCACTGGATGCAACATATTCATGGTGCATTGACTCAAAGAAGAAAATAAAGTAAGAAAAACAAGGCTAAGAATACAGGGAGAATGTAACACTTGGAGAACACACTAAAACATTTAATCCTAAAATGAAATAATCAAAGAGTAACCAGACTTAAAACATTTTATCCTAAGATAAAATAGTTCAAGAATGAATGAAGAATAAAGAGAAACCTTCTTAGGATCAAGCCAGATCCCCTTCTCTGGTTGTTTTATCTTGATCTAATAATATGCATAATGTAACTTGTTTGATACAAATGCTACACATAAAATAATTAGTATATAGTAAAACCTCAATTATATGTATCATATCATTGTGTGCTTTCATTAATACATTACAAGATTCAACTTTAATGTGTATGAGCAAAACTTTAACTTAAATTTTGTAAGTGCTTCATCAGAAGGTTGAAAATAAATAATTGATAGACAGGTTTCTCTAGCACTAGTGTGATCTTGTCAGACTGATGTTCTTTAGCCCTATGTAGCTTTTTAGTTTAGCCCTTAGTTTATTTGGGTATGCTCTAGCCATCCTAAATGTGCACCATGTGTGCTCATGCATTCATGTGTGTTGACATGCGTTTCTACACATGTCATAGGTGTCAACACATCCATGTATGTTTTCATGTGTTTCTATATGGAAAATACATGTGTCCGTAAACAGAGAGGTGTGAATTCTACCTATCAGTCTTTTTGAGACTTTAAAAATCCCAGAACATTTTTCCTAAAACAGACCAGACAACTGTAATTTGTATCTCTAATTTCACAATTCAAAGAGTAATATTGGGATTTTCTCCAAAGAGTTTGTAAGTTCTCTCTTCATTTGCATGGACGTCTGCCACATCACAAAAACATATTAGTAGGTTTAACAGCTTCCTCACATAAACTGTTCATATCATTATTATCCAGTATTTATATAGCACCGACATATTACACAGCGCTTTCCAAAGTCCATAGTCATCTCACCAATTGTCCCCCAAAGGGGCTCACAATCTAATGTCCCTACCATACATATGTCATTAACACAGTCTAAGGACAATTTTTGGGAGAAAGCTGATTAGCCTAACTGCATGCTTCTTGGATTGTGGGAGGAAACCAGAGTACATGGAGGAACCCCACACGGAGAGAACCTGCAAACTCCATGTGGATAGTGTCCTGGCCGGGATTCGAACTTGGGACCTAGTCCTGCAAAGGCAAAAGTGCTAACCTTTGAGCAAACTGTGCTGCCCTGTCCATAGACTATATTAGGGAAAAATACCTATTGGCCATGCTTCCAAATGCTTTTCCCAATAAGGCAAATCATCCCCTGAAAAGTCACTTCAGAAGCTTCAGGTATTGTTGGTTGCCTGTGGCCCTTGCAGCACTCAGTGGTTCCTGCCACTAACTCATATCTTGTAGCCATGAATTGATGCAGGGGCTGGGTTTTGAAAAGTCTTCCAAGGGATATCTTTCCTTATTGGAAAAGTATTCATTAGTGTGTGCAACAAGAGAGGTAAATATTTATTACTTCTTAGCAGGCATAGTTTTTATTCCAGCTTTAGAAAATTCAGAATCATTGATCTTGCAGATCCAGTTGGTGAGATGAGGATTTTAATTCTCATAAGTGCATGTACATGTCTTTCTTCTACAACCCATGAAGGGAGATTAGTAAATGTTTAAAATGTATGTAAATGTGTGCTTTGAAGATTAAAGACCTAGAAGATGGGGGCTTATTTGTGCAATCAAAAAGAAATGATAACATTGTTGCAACTCTATTTTACTTTTTACAAATGTTATATTACTTTTTTTTGGGAAAAAAGAAAGTGAAAAAGCAGACATAATTTATATAGCATTATCTCTCTATAAATAAAACAGATTTATTTTATTATGTTTATTTGCACTTTATTATTTAACGATACACAAATAAATCTTCATATTGTGATACACAAAAAAATAAAAAAAGACAAAACTGCACTAGAACCTCTATCCTTTATGTTTTTTATGCATTTTTTCTTAGCACAGCAAAAGACCACACTGAGATGGAAACATATCACATTTCACATTTCCAAACTCTGCAAGTTTGCAAAAACTCTTTATTAAGTTACGCCATCATACTCAGATTCTGGTGGCTACAGCAATGATAGCTGAAGCTTCTAAATCAGATTACTGGTAATATTTATGGCAACATGTAATTTCAGCGTTCATAAATTAGATGGTAATGAGCAATGTGTAAATGCTATTGTCAGAAAGGATAGGTATAGGGTCTATTTTTTAAACATCTCAAATTTACTAAACATTCTCTGATTGAGAATCAATATCTGCTATTAAAAATACATAGAGCTGGAGAATGTTTGGTGAAAGTCAGATTCACTGCTTTAGAAAAAGACTCCATATTTTTGTTGGGTTGAGACAAAGTTTATCATGTATGTACTTAATAAGATTGCCATAAGTATGGGCTTTTCTTCCAGTGATGTATTTGTGTGGGCAATATGGTAATAGTTGGATAAAGCTAAAAATACAAAGACGACGTATGTCCTATTTAATGCTGAAGAGTAAATTTTTGTTTCTTAATTCACGGACCACACACAAAGGTAATCTAAGAGTTTAACCAAGACATGAACATTGTGATCATTTACATTAAAGGATCTGTAAATAAAGGGATGCTGTTGAGATTTTGTAGTTGCGGGACTTTTATTGAAAATGTTGTTCTTGCCTTGGTTAACTAATGTCCTTAATGAGCTGCTACAAACATTCTTTATTACCAGAAATAGATTTCACTCTTCTCTGATATACAACCAGTCATTAGGAGTTAATGACAGGAAGCAAATGTTCACCATATTGCTGACCTCCACACTGTCTTGATTGCTATTATTTGAGATTCATTCTGAACATTTGCTTGTCTTAGGTCACCCCAACTGCTTCACAATGCTAATCCAATCTTACTTTGAACTGATATTGATATGGGTAGTCTGCCTAGTCTTGTTTTCGCTTGGCATGTGACATGCGGGAACATTTGTCCAATGCACAGATTTGTCTTACCATCCTTGTTAGTTTTCCTTCCATTATTATTCACAATAAAAACACCAGCAGCATTCTAAAGGATAAATTGAGTATACTGGAGAATTCCTGATGAACAAGAACTGTAACAAGAGAAATAAAAACAATATATTACATTTTAGGATAAAGCATTTCACTGTACAAATGCTCCTGCTGATTAAGTAAAAGCTAAGCTAGGTCTGGGAGCTATTCTACTCGCTTAGCATTGACCTCTGTAATGAGACCAGAGAGCAGTTCTAACTGATAAATTGTGCTACAAATGTATACAAAATAATGAAGATAAAATCTGGCATGTCTGAAAGTTATAATCCAGGGAGCTAAGGAAATATACCCCTGGGATTTTTAAAGCCTTGCTACCTAATGTGTTTGCATACTTTACAATCTATCAGGCAAGTAGGGCACATGGATATTATTAAAAGTATCTAAATTATGGTAGGAAATTATATGCTGCTGTGGGTAGAGAAGATGAATGCTATTTAATGCAGTTATGAAGCTTTTAGCATGTTTTGGAAATAATAACATAATTTGGAAAGGTGATAGTAAGCCACTTCCAACTTTGTATTATTGAGTTTGATTGATGGGTATAAATGATCAGATATTAAAAAGTTTGAGGTCTCTTAAAGTAACAGTAACTGACAGTATGAACTACAGTTACATCTCTTATATCCAACAGTGTCATAGCCTATGCATTAGTATCCATCACTATTGTAGGAGTAAAATGGTATAGGGACACATAGGACAACAAACAACATTATTAGCCTTCCGCACCCGCCATTCCGCTGTACATTGTGGGAAGTGAATAGTCAAGCTGAGCTCCTGACTGTTCACTTCCCTATTGCTTGTAGGCTCCTAAAAATTGATCTCCTCCCCGGGATAAGATCTTGGGTGAGGATCAGGCCTGGTAAACCAATGTCCGGCAGTAAAAATGATCAAAAGGCAGTAAAAGAAGCAGAGAAGTCACAAACCCACAGTCAATAGCAGATTTGGTGGGGGAGGCATCTGCAGGCAGCAAGCAAGGAAAAACAAGACCAAATCCACAGATTAAAGTAAACTAAAGTAGTAGTAGTAGAAGTAAAGAAGAAGCAGGTAGATTCTTGCACTGCAGATCATAAGGTCCAGCTTTTTCTCCAGCAGGCCCTCAGAAGAACAGTGAACATTCCAGTAGTAATATAGCCAATTGTCAATACATTGCTCGGGAAGAAGCTTCGAATATCATGATAATTGCCATCATCAGAGGCAAAACCAAACTGGATTTGTCATGGAAATTCTGAAACTGAAGATTTAAACACACATCCAGAAGTGCACTGCAACTAAAGGCAAAACTTAAATTTATTAAATAACCAACTTTGTATAAATTCACTTTTGAGTTGGACTTAAGGTTGACTTCAAAATGATTTATCAAATTGATAGGAGCTCACACTACTTGCATTTAAAGCTGTGAGCCCTGTGGATGATAGAATTCTCAATCACATGCCAAGAAAATTGAAATTATTTCACTTCATTGGATGGCCAGGCGAAGTAAATTATCCCATGCAGAGTAAAAGTTCACCTTGTTAGGTGAACAGTCTAAATTTCCTCTAAAAAAAGTCTAAAAAAGAATCAGATTTGTCATGCATTATGTTTTTTTTAAATAATACAAAAAGTCTTTAGCACAGCTAGTCAGGGCAAAAAGCTATTTAAATGGTTTCATAATGAAGGTAAATTAGTATTATACGGATACATGTAAAGCTAAACTACTTCTTCGAGGCACCTTTTCTCCTGTAAAGCATAGTCTCCAATGCCAAACTATGGGAGCTCCAGACGTTGAACCTATACCCGTATTTAGCAATGCAAATACTGAGAGCAGCTGTTATATTTATTTTCATGAGAAACTTGAAATTTCAGAATTCTGAAAATATTGTATTCCATGTTGTAATATCTGTAAAATCTATCATGTTAAGTAACACTCCCCTGCTGTCTTTGTGTTCAAAGGTCAGTCCATCCTAAACTAATATTGCATCTTAAGCAGATGCCCTAAGGTTCAGTCACCCCCTAGGTTCTTTCATCTCATCAGGAGACATCTACATCTAAGGATGGCTGCTTGCCACGGTCATTATGATCAGTTGTCCTTTCCAGTATTTTAATGGAAAATGCAGCACAAGAGTGGACTCAGGGTGGGGACTCATGCAGAGGGACACAGGGTCCCCAAAATATGCAAGACGGCATTAATTAGGACCATTCGTATCGACCTAATAAATATCATACTAGATTGTAAGCTCTTCGGGGCAGGGTCCTCTCTTCCAGTGTCACTGTCTGTATTCGTTTGTCATTTGCAACCCTTATTTAATGAACCACGCTGCGTAATATGTTGGCGCTATATAAATCCTGTTTATTAATATTAATAATAATATCATCTTTAGGAGTGTATGGACTTGTGTAGGCATTAATTTATTATCATGTGAGTTTTGTCAGCTATAAAGCATGTACCTCTTTATAGGGGGCCAGTATTTAATTTATTATCATGTGAGTTTTGTCAGCTATAAAGCATGTACCCCTTTATAAGGGCCAGTATTTCCATGCACCCCTCTAGTGTAAATCACTTAATGTCAATCATCCCTTCTCAAAATTATAACCATATATAACCAATAACAGCTAATTGTGTTTAAATAATCCCAAATAGTCCATTATATTTTGTAAAGTCAAAAGCCTATATATATAGCACTCTAACATTAGTCATTGTTACTTTTTTCATTGTTTTTTTCTTTTTTGTACACTTTATCAATCATTTGTGGCATTTTAGCACTGCTGATTTCGCACACCTTCAGAAACTTTCATTCTACATGAAGTCACTGCAATGCTGGCCACACATCAGGACTAATTTCTGAGAAGTGTGGACCGTGCATGTGAAACATTAGATAACATGTCACCAGGGACACATGTAAAAACACAAGAGCACATATTAGAGACACATGTTACCAAATTACAGGAATTGCCTGAAGACATTCTTTGTATGATAACCAGGTTTTATGATAATCAAAAGTTTATTAACAAAAAATAACTTTTCACTTTGATGTTAATACTTGTATGAGATTTTAGTGATTAATTTTGAATTTATTTTAAGTTAATATCAGATTTATTTACAATGTTTCATTTGCTATAACAATTAACTTTATGCATCTTCTATAAGAGGCAGAATCCAGGAGAGGACCCTGCTATGATGGACATTCATTACTTTTGGATAACCTGTACCATAC
>NW_027317247.1:0-19999 GCF_032062135.1 Pyxicephalus adspersus | reverse complement strand
TAAAGTACCAATATTCTCCTGTAGCCTCTTTGCAGCTCTACAGGCACCCCATTGTAAGACACTTATCAGTGTGGTTTATCACAGATTATCATATATCACAGATAATCATATAAAAGTACCCCATGGATAAGCACTATACAGCATTAAAATGTTCCACATTGAAACCTTGAGCACCAATGTAGTTTGTTGAGTCTTATGGAGCAAGGACTAGTTTCTGTTCCATTTTCTGAATGTAGACTTTGTAGGTTTTACATCTATCTAAGCAGAAAATTAGGGTCAGCCAAGATATTATGCATAGCATAGATCACAATAATAATACATTAAAACGGTGTCATCAAAGACAAATCTCACATGAAAATAAGATAGCATGGGTTGCCGAAGCCATTGGGTGGGTGTAAGATACTTTCTGGGTTCTGATATTTAATTCATGTATCCTATTTCATAAAAAATTAAGGGTCTTTTTTTTATTACACTTACTTTATAAGAAGGGAAGGTTGAGCATGCGCCCAAAGTCCCAGTCCATTTTGATGCACCTACATATCAATTTTGCTATTACATAAAGACTTCAGTTCTGAATAAAGAGGTTAAATTATAGCACATTGCTGCTATTTTAAAGGTCAACTAGTAAACTAGATCTGGTGTGGAGTTCCAATGTGCTAGCTGGGCTAGTTTGGCAGCTGTATAATATAAACTTAGGTTAGGTGGTCTTGGGGCTTCTACACGTGGGACTTTTTTTTAACCCAAATGGTCATGATCTGTGATCAGTTGTGAAGCAGTCAGACATATTGGTAAATCTCCATCAGTGTACACATGTTGTGGGTAAAAACAATTACCTATCCAAAAATTGATCAGATCAATTTAGGCACAAAACTGGCAGGAGATCAGGTGAATACCAGTTATAGTGGCTTCAAGCCCATTCATTATATAATAGTCATCTATTAATAATTACAAGGGGGTGCTGAGAAGTTTCTGGCTTTGCCCAGAAAGGAGAGAGCCAGAGTTATGAAATAACACATTTATTCAACATATTCCCCCGAGACTGATGCACTTGGTGCAGCGTAGTTGTAGCTTTTCTAGACCGTTCAAATAAAAGTCCTTTGGTTGGGCCGCAAACCAGCTCTCAGCAGCATCTTTGAAGTCAGAAATGTCCTCAAAACGTTGCCCCTTCAGGTGTTTCTTCAAATTCGGGAATAGATAATAGTCCTTAAGGGCCGGGTCAGGTGAGTAGGGGGGATGGTGGACCAATTGGAAACCCAGGGTGTTCAATTTGGTAGCCATTACCTTGGACGTGTGTGCAGGTGCATTGTCCTGAAAAAAAGGGTCCCTTTTGTCAACTTTCCATGGTGTTTCACTCTAATTGCCTCCTTCAGCTGGTCCAGGAGGTTAGCAAAATACTGTCCGGTGTTACTAGAGCGCTGAGGCAGGTGGTCCACCAACAGAATACCGTCTTTGTCCCAGAAAACAGACACCATGACTTTTTTGACCGAAGTTTGGTTTCGGAACTTCTTCGGCTGCAGTGACTTGCTGTGGCACCATTTTTTTGACTGTTCCTTGGTTTCAGGATCATTGATGTGGAGCCAGGTTTCATCCTCAGTCACTAACCTAGAGAAAAAGTCCTGTGCAGCTTCAAAATGGGCCAAAATGGCTTTGGATTCTTCAACTCGTTCCTTCTTCTGATCACATGTCTGGGATAGTGGTGATAACAAACCCAACATGCTCCCGTAAGATGTGAAGTATCTGGGCTATCTTTTTTTGCAGACATTCGCAGGTCTTCAATAATCAGCTCATGGACAGCATTGTAGGTTGCCTGGTCAGTTGAGGTTGGTGGCGCCCACTGCGGGGCTCATCTTCAATGGTGAAATGCCCAGTCTTGAAACGAGATATCCAGGTTTTGACAGTGCTGTAGGAAGGACACTTGTCCCCCAGTGTTTGTGACATCTCATTGTAAATGTCCTTTGCTTACTTTCCCTGGAGAATCAAAAACTTCATGACGGCCTGTAACTCCAACAACGTGAAACTTGCTTGTGCCTCCACCATCACAGCTTCTCACTAAAAGAAAAAACAGTTTGAAGAATTGCAAAGACCTGATATTTGCACAGTTACATACTAAGATATTTGGCTGTCTTATACCCCCACACTCATTTTTCTATTTCATCTGGAATGGGGCAAAGCCAGGAACTTCTCAGTACCCCCCTGTACTTGAACTAAAAAAAGGGTGAAATGAATGAGTCATAAATCCATCATCATAGTGAAGATGAGCAAAAACAAAAGTTAAAATGATGAATTTGTGAATTTCAACTGTACAAGGGTAAATAACAGTTTTGGAGGAATTAGCTGGTAATTTTCAGGCTGTAAAAATGTCTTGTCTGAATTAACAATTATGAGGGTGAGAAAATTGTGTATATTCCCTGACCTCTTAATGAGAGTTCCCTGAGTGTCTGTGAGTCGTAAATTGTGGAGAGGTTTGGATTGCCTCTTAGGAAAGACTTTAGATGACAGAGAGGTTTGGCTTCTATCTTGATGTGGGTTGATGATTAAATTAAAATTACATCCCACAACCAACAGAGGGAATTGGTATTAATGTGGAATCCTAACAAGGCTTAAAAAAATCATAACGAAGAGGAACTTGGTGTATAAAACTGATTATTATCATCACCATCTGTGCAAAAAAATATACAAATTCTCTTATTGGTGAAATTAATATAAAAATTTAGCAAAGTAAGTTTATCAACTAATGTTGGATGATTGCCATGAACTAAGGAAAGAAACCCAGATTACAAGGGGATGGCTACTCTAGTGGTTTTATTGTGTGGTTTCAATGGTCAGTGTCCTACCCAAAGTATGCCTGGATGTAGGTCACATTCTAATCTGGGGAAAGTACAAGAGGAATTTTTAAATACCCTACCTTAATGCAATACATGCATTACACCAAGACAAGCAAGTGAGAATGAACAGATTTATTGGCACAGCAAAAGATGGCAAGTCTGCAATATAGAATGGGATAAAAAAATAGAAGGAGCTTTAATTATCAGCAGAATATTAAAAAAAAAAAGGTTTTGGAAAGTGCATTAAGAGGTTTATGATGAGACTGTGAAAAAAGTTGCATTTTCATATAAGGTGCTAATGGATTTTCATAGCTGGGCTCTAAAATAGACTAATAGGTTGATCTTGATGTGTGCCCTGTAAATTGCCTTACCCAGCCATAAACACTTGTTTTCCTTCATGTTGTTTGTGGACTCCCCCACTAGCTCTCCATAAATACTTCATGTATAGACACTGCTATTCCCACAATTCTTCCCTTGGTATTACCAGCCAGGCCTTTAATACCCCAATTAATTCAGAGTCTATTGCTATTAGTGTGATTACAATGGGGCAGTCACATAAAGGGGTTTGTACCCTTTGATCCTTTGATGGAATTTAACACCCAAATTCAGACCTTTTACCATTAATTAGAAGCATTGTTCAGACACTCCAGACTGCAGAAAGTTTAGCCCACCTAGCTAGTTCTAAATATATTAGCACCAATTCACAAGACTGAGTTGTTTTACATGGTCTCCTTATTTTATCTCTTGGGTCCAGATGTAGAAAAACAAATATCACTGGTGGGAAATCAATGAGCTTTTTTTTCTTTAACTGGTAAAAGCTTTATGTATTTTATTTTTATTCATGAGACTTTTTTTAACAGTATTTCAGGCAGCTCTCTTTGTTGCTTCTAATAGTCACTTTATGGAAATCCACTAATATCAGCCAGACAGTGGCCATAGATTTGGAAGCTCTGATGACTTCAACCCTCCAATTATATAGAAAAATAAATCCTATTTTCGTACATTTCTTTGCACGTCATTGGATATTCTCTGCACATAGAATTTTCACCACATTCTTTATTATAAGGTGAACAGCCATGTCATATCCTTTAGTACATCAGCAAAAATGTGTCAGGCTTTTGTAATGGGGACTATTGTTATTTAATGGTTAGGAAATTATTTCAAATGTTTTTCCACCCAAATATTTTATTGTTTGAACAAGTCTAGTGTATTTACATTGAGTCAATTTTTTTGAATAAGAGCTTGTTCACAAAACTAGCGTAGTTGAATGAAGTCAAAATACATGGCCAGGCAAAATGTCCCAGTTATATCTACGTAGTACTTTTCCTCTCGCATTGTAATGGCTACCTGCTTGTTTCTTCTTCAGGGATCATGAGATAAATCCTTCTCTGCATTGTAGGAACCGGTACAGCACTATGATGTCGTCATGTCCAATGCCAGTGCCATGGTCCTAAATTTTACATGAAGACACTATCCACATCCCGGGAGAATCAGACAGATTCCTGCTGTTAGGGAAACAAGAAATGTTGGGAAAATCACCTTATTTAATATTCCACAAAACAAACAATAAATCCGTGCAGTACACAAGGGGACCCCAACAAGAGTAATCTGGTCTCCAAGCCTGAGTTTTGCTTTCAAGTTATCCTGACTTTCTTTGCCATTTTAATTTGCCAACTCTTCCATATATTTTGCCAAATACATTGATTTATAAATAAGGAAGCCACATAAGATAAGATAAGATATCTTTCAGACATGGAATGTAGAGTTTTCAATCAATTAGTTGGCTAAGAACTTAGCTTTGTGAAGACTGCGGTGTTCACAATAAATATGCAAATGATGTATAAGGAAAATTAAAAAATGAGGATTGAAGTAAATACAGATTTAGCATATTCACTAAGCTACACAAACATTCACTTTGCTTTATGAACAGTTTTTTCTAATTCAGTAAAGCACGTGTTATGTAATGAGCACGTATAGGATCTTCCGTGTATATATATTTGGTAAACTATGCCTAAAAACAAAAAACATTATTAACATGCCTTGCCAGTTTTGTTACTACATACTGGTCTCAGTTAGACTTATATAGTAAAAGTAATAGAAATGATAATATAATTATAATAATTAGAAATATTAAAATTAGAATTCTTCAGATGTTTTGCTGTATTTTTTTTTTTTTTTTGTGCAAGGCACCATTATTCATGTACATAGCCATAAAAGCCAAAACACGTGGTGCCCAGGACCACCCCCTATGATCTGACCTGATAGAAAAATAGCTCTCTTTGCTCCTCCAGTGACCTACTAATGACTTCCTCACTCATAACCTCATCACACGCACGGCTCCAAGACTTTTCTAGAGCTGCTCCAACTCTCTGGAATGGTCATCCTCTTCCTATTCCGCTTGCTCCTACTTTTTGCTCATTTAAAAGAGCATTTAAAAGAGCAATTAATCTCTTCAAACTCACCTACCCGTCTTCTTCTGTCTCTTAAAACCCTAAAGACTTCGACACCATTACTTATCCCCCTCCTAGTTTGTGCTGCTTCCCTCTCCTCTTAGATTGTAAGCTCTTCAGGGCAGGGTCCTCTCCTTCTTTTGTGTCACTGTCTGTATCTGTCTGTCATTTGCAACCCCTATTTAATGTACAGTGCTGCATAATATGTTGGTGCTATATAAATACTGTTTATTATAATAATAATAATAATAATGATAATATTATTGCTGGACAACCCTTTCATCTTGGGGAATGACATTCATGTCTGCAGTGTATACACTGAAACTGAATACAGACGATAAGTTTTTGATACTGGAAACAATCTCTTGATCATTTCTAGTGACATTAGAACAAATGAGCACTGCACACAGAGCATTGTTCTATAAGGAGAGGTTAGGGGATCAGCAGAAGGCTCCCCAGTGTTCTCTTCTCTGTAGGATATGACAGCAGTCATCCCCGCTTGTTTGTTTGGTGATCAGCCACAACAGATCACTAAACAATGTTGGGGGAGCACAGTATATTGTTGTCCAAGATTATCATAGTTGATAATTTTGGCCAACAATCATCTAGTGTGTGTACATAGCTTTAAACAGCTGTAAGTACTTTCCTATAGGCAATGTGTGTCCATCTAAGTACATTGCAGCACAGATTTGCAACGTGTGGGTTGATTTACTAAATAGTGGCAAAAGTTCACTAAGCATGGTAAATACAGTGAAGACGTGTTACAGAAAAAGCAAACCCTTATTTGTTTTACCTAACCTGCCCATAAGTCTATACTCGAAGTGAACACAGCCAACTCTTAGGCTGCGTACACAGGTGCAATACTCATTGTTTGAAAACGAACGATTATTTTGAACGATCAGATTGTGCACAATTTTGTACATGCTGAAATGATACGATCGTTCAAATAGATTCCACCAGTAATGTACACACTAGATACGATCGTTCAAATGTAGCAGGAAGTGACATGTACAGGAGAAAGTGTATCACAGAACAATCCACGATCACTAAACGGCCATACACACAATAGATTACAAACGATCGTCGCCCAATCAAAGCGCCGGGACAGTTGTTAGTTTCCAGCGAGATTCCTCATTCGTCAGTGCCGTTGACCAGTGGTTGTGCACTTTTTTTGATAACAATTATCAAACGATCTGTCGTTCATTTCCAACGACAATTATTGCACATGTGTACACAGCCTTACATGTGAGATGTAAGACTTCTTGCTGAGATCACAGTACCCCCTGATGATGTTATGTCTTTATTTGCTTGGCTGTGTCCAATCTATTCTAATATTAGAATATAGAATATTTAACTGTCTTAGAATCTTAGAATATAAACTTTTATAGTTACTTAAATGTCTAATCTGTTAATTAAACTTTTTATTTCTCAGTAAATCAACCCCAGGTGAGATTTTAGTGCACTGCAAGATAAAAGTGTTGTGTGTGAAGTTCAGTGGATGTGATAATAATGTAAATGTCTGCAAATTTTAGACGTTCTTCATCAATATTCATCATGAGCTATTGTATCGTCTGTATTTTTATCAGCTTTTCAGTCTAGTTATTTCTCTTGTAGGTTGTAGTAATATAATTTCTGATTTTTAATAAAAAATATTTGTCAAAAAAACACAATGTTGTTTCACAACATCAAATGGAAAATCAAATAAGCACTTGTAGTGGTTTGTAGTGCAGTAGTTTGTTGCTGTATCATTCAAATATATGGTTCATAGCCCGCTTCTATTGGTGGGGTGTAGGACCTAGTGCTATACATATTACTCCTAGGATGAAGTAAGTAGTTGACACCATTAAGTAGTGAAAGAGAAGAAAAGTTGATCTCAATTTCTGACGCATTTCGCCACAAGGCTTCCTCAGGGTATAATGAGATCAATCCCATTTTAACCTAGGATGATCTACCTCCTTTAAGCTCCATCCTCTTGATATCATGCCATTGGTCCCATCATACCCCTGAGGAAGCTTTGAGGTGAAAAGCGTCGGAAATTGAAAACAACTTTTCACTTCTCTAACATGCTTCACCCCTTTATGGAGTCAACAACTAATTTATCCTTGGAGTAATATGTATACAACTAGGTCTCACACCCCACCAACAGAAGTGGGCTATGGGCTATATATTTGTATGATTGTAAAGGAATTGAATATCAATTGCATAACAGATTTTGCCAAAGGAAAACCCTGCTGCATTCCTTTCTCTTTTTCATACATTTATGTAATTTTAGGGATTGGCATTTATTTAAATACTAAAGAAAAGGGGGAACCTCCACAAAATACTGACTGTATATTAGAGACTGAACAAGGCAGACTTTACCAAATCTCTTGTAAACATTGAGAATTAATTATTCCACAGCATATGTGGCTCTAGAGATCAGTCAGGATTTGGTTTAGGCTTATTCACAGTTGGCTCAGTAGCTTCTTTCCTTGGTAGCATTCTTGCCTTGGTAGCACTGGTGTCCCATGTTAGAATCCTCCTGGTTTCTTGAAGTCACTACAATTTCCTCCCAAATCCCAAAAATGCAGTCAGGCTGATTGGTTCCCCCAAAAATTGCTTTTCATGTCAAAAAGTTGTATATGACTATGGTAAGGACATTAGATTGAGCTCCATTGAGGGACAGTTAGTGACATGACTTTGGACTTTGTAAAGTGCTACATAACTTGTTGGTGCCATATAAATACAAGATTAATATTATTATAAACTTACAGTATGTAAATATTTTAATGGTTACAGTCTAGGACAGTTTTACTGATAAGCTTTATTCCCCAGAATCATAAACTGGAAATGGGGAGAGAAACTTGTATTTTAGTAAATAGTAGATGATGATCATGGGATCCTGGCCAATGGCTTAGTGGTTTCTCAAAATATACCCCCAGCTGAGGCACACCTGCATGATATGAGCATTGGCTTCTATGCAATAAAGTTGTCAAATATAATTCCATTTGTGTATACAAATCCAAGTTCCATTTGGGGTCTATGGGCAATTTTACTTCTAGTGATGATCCATGTATAGTATTGTACCATGGCCTTTACTGAATTGCTGAGTAATATGTGAGAACTGGATTCCAATAGCTGCTTGACACATGACAGACAGTAATCTTGCTGTAGTTGGGTTTTTTGGTGGACTTTGCACTGTCTAGTGTTTAACACATATCATTACTCATGATCTTCCCCTTACACCAGTATCCGTATATCTCATGCAGTCAGTGTACTTTACACATTTACAGATCACAATATGAATAGGTAATATAGATATCCTTATACCTATCAGCCTTATCAGTTATATATTTTTTTTTATTTTATTTCTATGCAGGTTTCTAGATAAAATATTATAAATAATAATAGTAAAATTGTTAACTTAAAGTTCCTCCTCCTATTTCCTCAAACTACCTGCCATTTTGATTGGGCAAAGCTTTGGCACTTTCGAGTTGTGGTAAGCATGTCCTTTTCAATTCGCCACAAACTCTTACCGACCTGTCTATAAAGGGCTGCCTAATTGGCCAATAGAAATAAGTAGGAGAAACGGGGCAGTTTAATATTTATAACTTTTAGAAAGTGCTAAAACCTTGCTGGTTGAAAATGACCCAACATTTGGGAACATCGGAGTACTAGAATATGTTGAAGGTATATTTAATAGGTTTCCTTTATTCATTGTTATTTGAAAAATGCAGAAAGGAGTGCAAAGGCTGCCATTGCTGACCTCCCGGAAATTTCAAGAACTTGGTTGTCTCGGTAGTATGAGACACTGACCCAAAAGAAACATACAATGTATAAAAGTCACAAGAAAGTCTGAAGTTCTGATTACTTGCTGCAAGTTGCTAAAGCAGACTTTAATTTTAGAGAAACAAGGTCAGCAATGGCAGTCTTCTTTCTTCCTCTGCACAGGTTTTCTGTAAGGGGAAAAGTAAGAAGTACGGCACCAGGTTCACATCTAATACTTCCAAGGACTTCTGCCTTGCTCACTTAGTTACAATGCATTGCCCATTCCTTTAAATGGTTTTATGGGGTAAAAGTTGTTAGGGACCATTGATGGTCATAGTCAGCAAAGAACCCCATTGTGGGAACATTATTTGGGTCCCACTTTTATAAAGGGGGAATGGTTAGAGCTAATAAAAACACCTCCTGCTTGCCACCTGCCTTAGAATTGTGCAGTGCTTAAGTCTATGTAGCAACATGAGTAGGAACTGGCCCATACCCACATTTTTAAATGGCCCCAGAGGGCTATTATGAAGTTGCACAATCTGTACAAACATCTTGCAGATGTGACCAAAAGTGAGAAAATGAGATTTTTTCTTGCAAAAGGCTGATGTTGGAACAGCCCAGGAATAAAACTGTAGAGAACCAATAAACACAAGGAGAGACAGCCAACAGGCCATGAAGAAAGTAGAGCTTTGAAAAGCAATTTAAAAAATATGATTTTAGCCTAATTTATAAATGGGTTTTGCTTATAAAAAAAGCTACACATTGTATTTGTTAAACACAAAACATGAGTTGACATTGAAGTTAAGCATTTCCAGTGCACATTTTTTCAATAATTCAGAAGTCTCTTACTGTCCTGAGGCTAGGTGAGAATTTTTGGCTCAGCTGCCAACATGTTATACAAGGAAAAGACATACTTCTCATCCTCACTCCTATTCCAAAACTCATCCCACTTCTTTAGAATTTCTGCCAGACAAGAGACTACCTACTGGTTTTCCATTTAATGATTGTATTCACAATGTTTTTTAGAAGAAGGTTCCTGTGATGGGTGACTTTCCCTTGTAATTGGTGATTTATAAAATTTGTTAATTGCAAAGTCATTATATTATATTATATTATATTATATTACCCTATGTAACAATTTAAAGAAGAATGCCGGTCTATATTCTAAAGAGAAAAAATATTTTAGTTTAAAGCTGATGAATTACCACATTTTACATGGTTTGTATTCCAGTTAAAGTGTGCATAAAGCCCAAGGTCCTAATCACTTTGTAGTGTTGGTGTGAATTACGCCATGTGTTAGCATGCTGTTCTTGAAGGCTGGCAGTTTATTTGGATAAGCCACCTTATGCACCAAAATCTGAAGTACGATGAGAAGGTGAGTCAGGGGCAGATATTTAATAAACAACTGATTGTTTTTAAATAAAATACTTCTTTTCACCTTTCACATTTTGTTAAAGTACCAATATTCTCCTGTAGCCTCTTTGCAGCTCTACAGGCACCCCATTGTAAGACACTTATCAGTGTGGTTTATCACAGATTATCATATATCACAGATAATCATATAAAAGTACCCCATGGATAAGCACTATACAGCATTAAAATGTTCCACATTGAAACCTTGAGCACCAATGTAGTTTGTTGAGTCTTATGGAGCAAGGACTAGTTTCTGTTCCATTTTCTGAATGTAGACTTTGTAGGTTTTACATCTATCTAAGCAGAAAATTAGGGTCAGCCAAGATATTATGCATAGCATAGATCACAATAATAATACATTAAAACGGTGTCATCAAAGACAAATCTCACATGAAAATAAGATAGCATGGGTTGCCGAAGCCATTGGGTGGGTGTAAGATACTTTCTGGGTTCTGATATTTAATTCATGTATCCTATTTCATAAAAAATTAAGGGTCTTTTTTTTATTACACTTACTTTATAAGAAGGGAAGGTTGAGCATGCGCCCAAAGTCCCAGTCCATTTTGATGCACCTACATATCAATTTTGCTATTACATAAAGACTTCAGTTCTGAATAAAGAGGTTAAATTATAGCACATTGCTGCTATTTTAAAGGTCAACTAGTAAACTAGATCTGGTGTGGAGTTCCAATGTGCTAGCTGGGCTAGTTTGGCAGCTGTATAATATAAACTTAGGTTAGGTGGTCTTGGGGCTTCTACACGTGGGACTTTTTTTTAACCCAAATGGTCATGATCTGTGATCAGTTGTGAAGCAGTCAGACATATTGGTAAATCTCCATCAGTGTACACATGTTGTGGGTAAAAACAATTACCTATCCAAAAATTGATCAGATCAATTTAGGCACAAAACTGGCAGGAGATCAGGTGAATACCAGTTATAGTGGCTTCAAGCCCATTCATTATATAATAGTCATCTATTAATAATTACAAGGGGGTGCTGAGAAGTTTCTGGCTTTGCCCAGAAAGGAGAGAGCCAGAGTTATGAAATAACACATTTATTCAACATATTCCCCCGAGACTGATGCACTTGGTGCAGCGTAGTTGTAGCTTTTCTAGACCGTTCAAATAAAAGTCCTTTGGTTGGGCCGCAAACCAGCTCTCAGCAGCATCTTTGAAGTCAGAAATGTCCTCAAAACGTTGCCCCTTCAGGTGTTTCTTCAAATTCGGGAATAGATAATAGTCCTTAAGGGCCGGGTCAGGTGAGTAGGGGGGATGGTGGACCAATTGGAAACCCAGGGTGTTCAATTTGGTAGCCATTACCTTGGACGTGTGTGCAGGTGCATTGTCCTGAAAAAAAGGGTCCCTTTTGTCAACTTTCCATGGTGTTTCACTCTAATTGCCTCCTTCAGCTGGTCCAGGAGGTTAGCAAAATACTGTCCGGTGTTACTAGAGCGCTGAGGCAGGTGGTCCACCAACAGAATACCGTCTTTGTCCCAGAAAACAGACACCATGACTTTTTTGACCGAAGTTTGGTTTCGGAACTTCTTCGGCTGCAGTGACTTGCTGTGGCACCATTTTTTTGACTGTTCCTTGGTTTCAGGATCATTGATGTGGAGCCAGGTTTCATCCTCAGTCACTAACCTAGAGAAAAAGTCCTGTGCAGCTTCAAAATGGGCCAAAATGGCTTTGGATTCTTCAACTCGTTCCTTCTTCTGATCACATGTCTGGGATAGTGGTGATAACAAACCCAACATGCTCCCGTAAGATGTGAAGTATCTGGGCTATCTTTTTTTGCAGACATTCGCAGGTCTTCAATAATCAGCTCATGGACAGCATTGTAGGTTGCCTGGTCAGTTGAGGTTGGTGGCGCCCACTGCGGGGCTCATCTTCAATGGTGAAATGCCCAGTCTTGAAACGAGATATCCAGGTTTTGACAGTGCTGTAGGAAGGACACTTGTCCCCCAGTGTTTGTGACATCTCATTGTAAATGTCCTTTGCTTACTTTCCCTGGAGAATCAAAAACTTCATGACGGCCTGTAACTCCAACAACGTGAAACTTGCTTGTGCCTCCACCATCACAGCTTCTCACTAAAAGAAAAAACAGTTTGAAGAATTGCAAAGACCTGATATTTGCACAGTTACATACTATGATATTTGGCTGTCTTATACCCCCACACTCATTTTTCTATTTCATCTGGAATGGGGCAAAGCCAGGAACTTCTCAGTACCCCCCTGTACTTGAACTAAAAAAAGGGTGAAATGAATGAGTCATAAATCCATCATCATAGTGAAGATGAGCAAAAACAAAAGTTAAAATGATGAATTTGTGAATTTCAACTGTACAAGGGTAAATAACAGTTTTGGAGGAATTAGCTGGTAATTTTCAGGCTGTAAAAATGTCTTGTCTGAATTAACAATTATGAGGGTGAGAAAATTGTGTATATTCCCTGACCTCTTAATGAGAGTTCCCTGAGTGTCTGTGAGTCGTAAATTGTGGAGAGGTTTGGATTGCCTCTTAGGAAAGACTTTAGATGACAGAGAGGTTTGGCTTCTATCTTGATGTGGGTTGATGATTAAATTAAAATTACATCCCACAACCAACAGAGGGAATTGGTATTAATGTGGAATCCTAACAAGGCTTAAAAAAATCATAACGAAGAGGAACTTGGTGTATAAAACTGATTATTATCATCACCATCTGTGCAAAAAAATATAAAAATTCTCTTATTGGTGAAATTAATATAAAAATTTAGCAAAGTAAGTTTATCAACTAATGTTGGATGATTGCCATGAACTAAGGAAAGAAACCCAGATTACAAGGGGGTGGCTACTCTAGTGGTTTTATTGTGTGGTTTCAATGGTCAGTGTCCTACCCAAAGTATGCCTGGATGTAGGTCACATTCTAATCTGGGGAAAGTACAAGAGGAATTTTTAAATACCCTACCTTAATGCAATACATGCATTACACCAAGACAAGCAAGTGAGAATGAACAGATTTATTGGCACAGCAAAAGATGGCAAGTCTGCAATATAGAATGGGATAAAAAAATAGAAGGAGCTTTAATTATCAGCAGAATATTAAAAAAAAAAAGGTTTTGGAAAGTGCATTAAGAGGTTTATGATGAGACTGTGAAAAAAGTTGCATTTTCATATAAGGTGCTAATGGATTTTCATAGCTGGGCTCTAAAATAGACTAATAGGTTGATCTTGATGTGTGCCCTGTAAATTGCCTTACCCAGCCATAAACACTTGTTTTCCTTCATGTTGTTTGTGGACTCCCCCACTAGCTCTCCATAAATACTTCATGTATAGACACTGCTATTCCCACAATTCTTCCCTTGGTATTACCAGCCAGGCCTTTAATACCCCAATTAATTCAGAGTCTATTGCTATTAGTGTGATTACAATGGGGCAGTCACATAAAGGGGTTTGTACCCTTTGATCCTTTGATGGAATTTAACACCCAAATTCAGACCTTTTACCATTAATTAGAAGCATTGTTCAGACACTCCAGACTGCAGAAAGTTTAGCCCACCTAGCTAGTTCTAAATATATTAGCACCAATTCACAAGACTGAGTTGTTTTACATGGTCTCCTTATTTTATCTCTTGGGTCCAGATGTAGAAAAACAAATATCACTGGTGGGAAATCAATGAGCTTTTTTTTCTTTAACTGGTAAAAGCTTTATGTATTTTATTTTTATTCATGAGACTTTTTTTAACAGTATTTCAGGCAGCTCTCTTTGTTGCTTCTAATAGTCACTTTATGGAAATCCACTAATATCAGCCAGACAGTGGCCATAGATTTGGAAGCTCTGATGACTTCAACCCTCCAATTATATAGAAAAATAAATCCTATTTTCGTACATTTCTTTGCACGTCATTGGATATTCTCTGCACATAGAATTTTCACCACATTCTTTATTATAAGGTGAACAGCCATGTCATATCCTTTAGTACATCAGCAAAAATGTGTCAGGCTTTTGTAATGGGGACTATTGTTATTTAATGTTTAGGAAGTTATTTCAAATGTTTTTCCACCCAAATATTTTATTGTTTCAACAAGTCTAGTGTATTTACATTGAGTCAATTTTTTTGAATAAGAGCTTGTTCACAAAACTAGCGTAGTTGAATGAAGTCAAAATACATGGCCAGGCAAAATGTCCCAGTTATATCTACGTAGTACTTTTCCTCTCGCATTGTAATGGCTACCTGCTTGTTTCTTCTTCAGGGATCATGAGATAAATCCTTCTCTGCATTGTAGGAACCGGTACAGCACTATGATGTCGTCATGTCCAATGCCAGTGCCATGGTCCTAAATTTTACATGAAGACACTATCCACATCCCGGGAGAATCAGACAGATTCCTGCTGTTAGGGAAACAAGAAATGTTGGGAAAATCACCTTATTTAATATTCCACAAAACAAACAATAAATCCGTGCAGTACACAAGGGGACCCCAACAAGAGTAATCTGGTCTCCAAACCTGAGTTTTGCTTTCAAGTTATCCTGACTTTCTTTGCCATTTTAATTTGCCAACTCTTCCATATATTTTGCCAAATACATTGATTTATAAATAAGGAAGCCACATAAGATAAGATAAGATATCTTTCAGACATGGAATGTAGAGTTTTCAATCAATTAGTTGGCTAAGAACTTAGCTTTGTGAAGACTGCGGTGTTCACAATAAATATGCAAATGATGTATAAGGAAAATTAAAAAATGAGGATTGAAGTAAATACAGATTTAGCATATTCACTAAGCTACACAAACATTCACTTTGCTTTATGAACAGTTTTTTCTAATTCAGTAAAGCACGTGTTATGTAATGAGCACGTATAGGATCTTCCGTGTATATATATTTGGTAAACTATGCCTAAAAACAAAAAACATTATTAACATGCCTTGCCAGTTTTGTTACTACATACTGGTCTCAGTTAGACTTATATAGTAAAAGTAATAGAAATGATAATATAATTATAATAATTAGAAATATTAAAATTAGAATTCTTCAGATGTTTTGCTGTATTTTTTTTTTTTTTTTGTGCAAGGCACCATTATTCATGTACATAGCCATAAAAGCCAAAACACGTGGTGCCCAGGACCACCCCCTATGATCTGACCTGATAGAAAAATAGCTCTCTTTGCTCCTCCAGTGACCTACTAATGACTTCCTCACTCATAACCTCATCACACGCACGGCTCCAAGACTTTTCTAGAGCTGCTCCAACTCTCTGGAATGGTCATCCTCTTCCTATTCCGCTTGCTCCTACTTTTTGCTCATTTAAAAGAGCATTTAAAAGAGCAATTAATCTCTTCAAACTCACCTACCCGTCTTCTTCTGTCTCTTAAAACCCTAAAGACTTCGACACCATTACTTATCCCCCTCCTAGTTTGTGCTGCTTCCCTCTCCTCTTAGATTGTAAGCTCTTCAGGGCAGGGTCCTCTCCTTCTTTTGTGTCACTGTCTGTATCTGTCTGTCATTTGCAACCCCTATTTAATGTACAGTGCTGCATAATATGTTGGTGCTATATAAATACTGTTTATTATAATAATAATAATAATAATGATAATATTATTGCTGGACAACCCTTTCATCTTGGGGAATGACATTCATGTCTGCAGTGTATACACTGAAACTGAATACAGACGATAAGTTTTTGATACTGGAAACAATCTCTTGATCATTTCTAGTGACATTAGAACAAATGAGCACTGCACACAGAGCATTGTTCTATAAGGAGAGGTTAGGGGATCAGCAGAAGGCTCCCCAGTGTTCTCTTCTCTGTAGGATATGACAGCAGTCATCCCCGCTTGTTTGTTTGGTGATCAGCCACAACAGATCACTAAACAATGTTGGGGGAGCACAGTACATTGTTGTCCAAGATTATCATAGTTGATAATTTTGGCCAACAATCATCTAGTGTGTGTACATAGCTTTAAACAGCTGTAAGTACTTTCCTATAGGCAATGTGTGTCCATCTAAGTACATTGCAGCACAGATTTGCAACGTGTGGGTTGATTTACTAAATAGTGGCAAAAGTTCACTAAGCATGGTAAATACAGTGAAGACGTGTTACAGAAAAAGCAAACCCTTATTTGTTTTACCTAACCTGCCCATAAGTCTATACTCGAAGTGAACACAGCCAACTCTTAGGCTGCGTACACAGGTGCAATACTCATTGTTTGAAAACGAACGATTATTTTGAACGATCAGATTGTGCACAATTTTGTACATGCTGAAATGATACGATCGTTCAAATAGATTCCACCAGTAATGTACACACTAGATACGATCGTTCAAATGTAGCAGGAAGTGACATGTACAGGAGAAAGTGTATCACAGAACAATCCACGATCACTAAACGGCCATACACACAATAGATTACAAACGATCGTCGCCCAATCAAAGCGCCGGGACAGTTGTTAGTTTCCAGCGAGATTCCTCATTCGTCAGTGCCGTTGACCAGTGGTTGTGCACTTTTTTTGATAACAATTATCAAACGATCTGTCGTTCATTTCCAACGACAATTATTGCACATGTGTACACAGCCTTACATGTGAGATGTAAGACTTCTTGCTGAGATCACAGTACCCCCTGATGATGTTATGTCTTTATTTGCTTGGCTGTGTCCAATCTATTCTAATATTAGAATATAGAATATTTAATTGTCTTAGAATCTTAGAATATAAACTTTTATAGTTACTTAAATGTCTAATCTGTTAATTGAACTTTTTATTTCTCAGTAAATCAACCCCAGGTGAGATTTTAGTGCACTGCAAGATAAAAGTGTTGTGTGTGAAGTTCAGTGGATGTGATAATAATGTAAATGTCTGCAAATTTTAGACGTTCTTCATCAATATTCATCATGAGCTATTGTATCGTCTGTATTTTTATCAGCTTTTCAGTCTAGTTATTTCTCTTGTAGGTTGTAGTAATATAATTTCTGATTTTTAATAAAAAATATTTGTCAAAAAAACACAATGTTGTTTCACAACATCAAATGGAAAATCAAATAAGCACTTGTAGTGGTTTGTAGTGCAGTAGTTTGTTGCTGTATCATTCAAATATATGGTTCATAGCCCGCTTCTATTGGTGGGGTGTAGGACCTAGTGCTATACATATTACTCCTAGGATGAAGTAAGTAGTTGACCCCATTAAGTAGTGAAAGAGAAGAAAAGTTGATCTCAATTTCTGACGCATTTCGCCACAAGGCTTCCTCAGGGTATAATGAGATCAATCCCATTTTAACCTAGGATGATCTGCCTCCTTTAAGCTCCATCCTCTTGATATCATGCCATTGGTCCCATCATACCCCTGAGGAAGCCTTGAGGTGAAAAGCGTCGGAAATTGAAAACAACTTTTCACTTCTCTAACATGCTTCACCCCTTTATGGAGTCAACAACTAATTTATCCTTGGAGTAATATGTATACAACTAGGTCTCACACCCCACCAACAGAAGTGGGCTATGGGCTATATATTTGTATGATTGTAAAGGAATTGAATATCAATTGCATAACAGATTTTGCCAAAGGAAAACCCTGCTGCATTCCTTTCTCTTTTTCATACATTTATGTAATTTTAGGGATTGGCATTTATTTAAATACTAAAGAAAAGGGGGAACCTCCACAAAATACTGACTGTATATTAGATATGTGACAATAAACCATCCTACAAAGAAAATAAAGGCTAGAATTTAGAAATCTGCCTGTTTATAGTGAGATGGATAGTCCAGGCTCATTCTTAATAAAATTATTTTTACAGACATTTTGGATAGGAAAGGTGAAAACAATTTCTTTAATTTCAATGCTGAAGAAGAGTAGAATGTACTCCCATAATCTATTTGTCAAATAAGCAAAATTATTTTATTACATTCGTAATAATATAAGGTTAACTCCAGGGGGTCAATTTCCTAAATAGTTGACATTATTTCAGCAATTCTTCAAATAGAATTAGAAGAAAAAGTAAGGTCACCCGGATGTGCTGTCTAGTTGTGTATATTTTTATATCAAATGTGTATAACAACACTATTATAGCTATGGGAAAATCTGCCACAGGAACAGGGACAATAGGGGTAAAAAAATAAATCAAGGGTTATGGCGTTCCCTGGCCTTCTTGTCTGGTAAAATGTTGTCAGCAGAACAGATAGTGAAGGGAAATCTCTCTGAGCCTTTGGCATATAAAAAAATATAAACTAAATTATCAGTATTGGTTGTAGTTATCACATATCTGTTTAGATTCTAATCTTTTTCACTTTTTTTTTCATAAATGCCCCCATAGGTTTTTCTATGTGTCAGCAAGGTCCATGTGACATGTACTGGATGCCTTCTAATACGTGCCAAAGTATAAATATGAAGAATCAGAATAACCCAAAACACAATTATATTTTACAATAGTAGGAGAACGGTTAACTTGATAAGTGGTGATCGCGTGGCCAAAGTGCAGCTTGTGTAATTGTCTTACATAGCAGTGATTGCTCCACATTTCAAAGAATTTGCCCTTGTGAAGGGGTTAAAGTTTGATTTGCTGCACGCAGACCACAGAGAACACACTGCGGTGATAAGGGGTGCCAGCACCCATCCTTATCTGGCACTAGGAACGTGATGTGTTCAGGACTTTCACTACATAAAGCTTGGAGAGTGGTATGTAAAAAAAGAGGAAGGGGCACAAGACTGTGACCCTGTGATAAAACCAGTCAATAAAGAGACCCTGTCACTAGAACCTTCAACTAAAATATGTATTGTACTGTATTGTATATGTAACTTTAACATATTTCTGCATTTCATTTACCTCTACAATTAGCCTTATGTAGACATCCAAAAGCCCCAGGACTGCTGCTGGCGACTGTGATGTGATGGGAACAACCCCAGTGGATCTAGAGCTTTAAATCACGTCAAGCTCTATGGTATTTGATTTACACCTTCCCCCAGCTGTTCATAAATGTTTATGTTGTTGATATAGGGAGGATGAGCTGAGGGGTGGAGTACCTTGGCCATCACGGGCAGTATGTACACATTCCAAGAAAAGTAGAGATCTATAACATGCCGGCTGTGTCGGGGAACTGAATAGAATATTATTATTATTATTATTATTATTATTAATAATAATAATTATTAATTGAATACTCAATGTTTCTAGCAAATTCAAACAGAGAAGTGAAAAAAGATCATTAATTGCAGTAAAAAAAACAAACAAGTAAGCATTTTATTACTTGAAATTATCTGCAACAGTTGGTCTCCAAAAATGCCAATCTCATTGGAAGTCCCATGTGGTTACCACTATTGCAAAACACCCCCTAATTCCTTTTCCTTTTTGGGACCATCTCTATTAAATTAGAGTTTGGCAAAGCAAAACAAAAAACTATTTGGACCATAAAGTATGTGATGGTGGCATATCAACAGAATCAGAAAAGGGTGCAATCTTTTTGGTCTGGGGTTGGGTTACATTGGTAACTAAAACCTTTATATAAATGTACGTACGTAAAAAAGATTTTGGTTTCATTTTGGATAGAAAAAGGAAGCATTTGAATTGCTGTCACTATTTCATTCCTGTAATTCCCCCAC
>NW_027317246.1:0-19999 GCF_032062135.1 Pyxicephalus adspersus | reverse complement strand
TCCTTGTTAACCACACATTTTGTTTCATATTATCAATAGACACACAGATTGGTTTATGTACACATTGTGACAATACTTATAACTGGTTTTGGGATTGGACATAAGACTTTTTTAAAGGTGATTATATGTTAGATACTGGTAGCAATGGGACAATAACTCCCTCTGCAGGTCTTCTTGCAACCCACTGACGACCTAGGTGGTGTTTGTATGGGGATTCAAAAGAAATGGTTCACCAATGTATCTTTTTGAAACTGTCAGCAGTCTCCTGAATTATTTCCATCTGTACAAGGATCCCAAGCATCCAAAAACTCTAGTAATTTGAAAACTATTCCATCTTACAACACCCTATGGGATGACTAAGGTCCAATTAAAATGATAAATAACTATATGACAACTTCATTCAGACATATATACAGATATACTCACCTTTTTTATACCACCATCATCCTAAATAATAAAATCAAGTGATCCACTAGTAATATATGTCAATGTAAGGTCTCTGAGAGTCCCCTGAGAAAGCCAATTGGCGAAACATGTTGGGATTGGAGACAATGCTTCACTATATATATTACTTGTTACTTGTTTAAGATTGTTTCTGTATATTACTGTGAATAGCTATATATGTACTTGCAATATATTTACTTAAGCTGCAAATACTGGCGAGTGTTACCACCGAAACTTGAAGTAAATATACTTATTTTATTATTGTGCCAAGAAAACCCTCTGTCTCTTTCTTCTTTTTTGGATTTTAAAATTTATGGGGTTGGCAGAAAACACTAATGGGAAGGATTGGGCCCTCCTCTTTACCTTATCACCAATGTACCTTAATAGTTGCAGGGAGCTAATCCCCACCCAAAAAAAACACCAACATTTCACCTTTGTTTTATATACAGTGTTGCAGTCATATTCATTCATATTCAGAGGGGGACAAGGGGTACTTCTGTACCAGGCATAGCTGGAGGTTAGGTGAATATAGTTTTGTATTAAGAACTTAGATTTGCCATTATGGTTTACATGTCGGGTCAGGTTAAATTTTAGACTTTAGATGAGATTATATTTCAGGGGTTTATTTCAGGCTTAGAAACTTAATAACTTATTGCATTGCAATTTCTTTTCAGTTGAAATGCTTTTTTTTGTTGGGGGATGGTAATCACTTTTATTGGATTTATTTCAGCTGCCTTTTGTGTGATCATTTTCTTTGTGCTGGCAGTACTTGGACAGGAATCGACCACGTCAAATCTATTACATGTAAAAATAACGTTTCAGGCAGTCAGGTGCAAACAGATGATTGCCAGAATAAAAATTAGAGCCAGACAGAGGGTAAACTCCATCTTCTGAAAGAGAGTTAAAGAAAACTTTTCATGATTAACTGGAACATATCTTAAAACAAAGGAACCTCTGAAATTACAGTGATAAAATTGATATTTATGCAGCCGTTAGGTAAGATCCTTTTGACTCCTTATTTGGCAGCCTCTCGTCTTCAGAGGCTAAAGTTAGAAAAAAGATAGCAAGAAATCACTCAAGTTCATTTTCATCTCTGCGATGTTAATAACACAGAATCCACTCAAGTCTCTCTCTTTCTCTCTCTCTCTCTCTCTCTCTCTCTCTTTTTCTCTCTCTCTTTAAAGAGGTTGAAAAACACTTCTATGGGGAATCTGTAAAGAAAAAGATGCACGATATATCCCCGGGTAACAAATAATTAAAAGGAGATAAAGAAAGTATATTCTCTGCTTGTATATACCCGGCTTTCATCTATTTCTGTTCATTGAGTCTTCATCAATCTCCCCCCATCACTCGCTCTCCTATTTTCTTTTTTTCTCACCTTTCTCCATTATTCTTCATTTTTCTACTCTCTGGATCTCTGCTTTCTTTTTTCTCTTTATTTTTTACTTCTTCTATGTTCATCACTCTCCCTTTGACCTCTCCATTGGTCCTGGTCCTACTCTCCCTCTTTAACCTCCTTCCTCCATCTTTTTATCTCTCTGGGGTGATCCAGCAAACCTGGAATGAATCTGGTCTAGGATTGAAATCATTTACTAGCAAATACCAAATGATTTTGAAGAAATCCATTCCAGGCTTGCTGTATTGCCCAGCTTCACTGACAAAAAGTGTATCCTCTCCAACCTTGGAGAGCTTTATTAAATCAGGTCTTCTATCTCAATAACCTCCTTTCTCCATCACTCTCCCACTGTCTTCCTCCCTTCTCTCTCTCTCCATCAAACTGACACTGAAAGCAGCAATCTTTGGAATCCTGAATTCCATTTTTCAGCTGTCACATCCTTAACAAGCAGGAAATGAACCAGGCATCGGGTATAAGTTTACTTTGGCTTGGGAAGAGGTATGTGGCACATCATTCAGTTTGAACATGGGGTTCACAATCCAGCATCCTAAGACCATCTGGAGCGCAGGCGCTGTTCTGTATTGCATGCCTAGGCCGCTCCAGAAATAACATAATTAAGAATTAAACAGTTACCTTACAGATGACCCAGCACCAGAGCAGACTTCGAAAACCTTGCTCACTTCTATAAAGAGTGATATCACATGCAAAGTATTTACTGCAAGATAATTAATAGCTGCTGGAGAGGTTAAAATAGATTGCATTATTAAACTCACAAGTCAGAAGATGGAGCGGTTCCAAGAATCAGGCCCTGAGACTTTGCATTGCAACAAGGGACACAGACAACATGGAAAAACATTATTAAATGTCAATCCCAGCATAGCAATTACAAAGATCAACTGTATAATATCTCCAAATAACATATATTTTTGTCTAAGGTTTGGGGTGTATCTGGAAGAGCATTAAACAGAAAGCAAGATCCAGATCTAGAAACTTGATCGGGACGGCATGGAAAATTGTTTTAATTGTAACCTATTAGTAATGCATTATTAGTTTTACAGATATTTAGACAAAAAAATCCCATGTATACATCAGCGATATAAACTTTTAAATGAGTCTGGCAATTAATGTATATATAAGCTGCTCAGTAACTGTAAAAATACATGAAAATTATACAATTTGTTTAAATGTTCTCTAATGTATAGTTCCTCAAGCAGAAAACCCCAAAGCACAACTCCTGCAAGCTAGGGATACACATTTTACCCCTTTAAAGTGTAACTAAAATATCACATTACAAATATAGGATTAGGCAGGGTTTCTAAATAACACCTTTTACCTGCCCAATTGTGCTGGCAATATGTGAAAATGAGGAGCAGCCTAGGTGCAGCCTTGGTTGCCAAAGAAACACTGGAAATCCAAATTTACCTTACATGTGTCGGGGATGC
Organism: Pyxicephalus adspersus; assembly: GCF_032062135.1. Classification (NCBI taxonomy): domain Eukaryota; kingdom Metazoa; phylum Chordata; class Amphibia; order Anura; family Pyxicephalidae; genus Pyxicephalus; species Pyxicephalus adspersus. The sequence goes on along the minus strand of NW_027317246.1, from coordinate 16,717 downwards.
ATAAACTCCTGCATGAAAGTTATGTCACCCTGGCATGGCCAATCAAGATGGTCGAAGATTGTTGCTGGGCAGAAGAAGAAAAGAACTAGGCAGCACTAGTAGGATGAATCCTGCAGTTTTAGCTCCACTTTTTAGCATGGCTCCAGTTTTCATAAAAAATAAAATATTTAAAAATTAATTAGCTCTAGTTTTGGTACCTGGTTTGTGTTGTCCTACGTAGAATGTCTTCTCTGTGGTTTGGTGCCACCAGTGTCATCCAACCAATTTTCTGTGGTATACGAAAAGGTATTGGGAGTGGTTTCCAAAGCCTTACTCAATAATCTGTGCCTACCCATTAATGAGAGTTTAGAGTCTCTGAATTTCTTTCCTGGCCCACTTGCCATAGTATGCCCTGGCCCACCTGCCCTGGCTCGAAAATCTGCAATACTGGGTTCCTCTTTTTTTACACACAGCCAAATGATGCATTTTTAACCCGTCCCTATACAAGTATAAAATTAAACATTTTTTGCAAGCACATATAGTTTAAATCTTCCCTCCAGCTTCCCTTTCAGTCTTGCACAGTTGTAGCAGCTCTTCTCCAGGCCTGAAATTGATTTTTTGCTGAACGTTGTGAGTTTCCCACAAGGTCCATTCAAAACTGCAGCAAATTGGATAGATCTTGCCTCATTTCTTGGCTGGAGGACATTCAGTATCAGTCCTCTCCTCTTCATAACTTTTCATTTTATGGATTTCATTTTTTTTAAAAAGGATGCAAGCATTATTTATTATTACGATCATGATTATTAAAATGTCTTTAAAAAATCCCAACATATTAAGCAGCGCTGTACAGTAAATAAAGGGGGTTCAAATGACAGACAGAGAAAGACAGTGATTGCATAATTCCTTCTACTGTTTGCAACAGGACTTAAAATCCCTAAAAAAAAGAAGAGCCCTAAAGCAGGGTAAGTTTTCATAAGGTTATGTACTGCACCCTGCCGGCCCCTCCAACCATTCACTACTTGCCTACATTTCATAAAGAAGCACTAAGACCCATTATGGCATTGCTGGGTTTAAATGTGGTTTGTCATGGTAACAAAAAGTTTTACTTTAAAATCTCATTACCATGTTGAGAAGGTGTTACGGAAAAACCAAGGAAGTCAAATTAGAAGCAGAATAAACTTCACCTTTAGTATATTTTTTTACTATGGTTTTCACCTCTGACCCCCTAGGCTCCCTATTACTTCTAATGTAATCATATGATCAACAAGGGAAGTAGGCCCTGGAAATTAAAGTCATCCGCTTCCATCCCAAGCTAAATACTCTTGGTGACAGTTTCCCTCTAAAAATCTCTCAATGTTTATTAAAAGCTCCTAATAATGTTTAAGGGGATTTAGGAGGAACACATTAGGAGACTGTGACATGTGACATGCAAGCCTAAAGACTGCGGAGGTCAGGCCTGAAATATAAGATCAGAAGTTTGATGAGACACAAGACAACCCCCCCCCCGCCAGCAACTTGTATTACTTTGGTATGACGGACATGAATAGTTCTTGTGGTGAGCTGCGGTCAGGCGTGTCCATCGGCATACATCTCCTTATCTTTGGGTTTATTTTTACTTTGTCTGTCCCATTCCGGAGTCTGTGACACAGTCATCTGACTTATCTTATATATTACCCCCCTCCTCGGTCATTCTGGGTAACCGCCATTTAAATTTAGTAATTCCCCATTCACTGGGAGGGATGTGCTCAAAAATAGTGCTTCACTGTTGTTCCTTTTCTTCTTTCTTCTACAGGATGGAATTTTAACCTGCAGAAGGTCAATGTTGGATGAAGCTTAGCAGGTAACACTTGAACACTGTATACTGCCTACTTATAAATGAATACTGTAGCCATTGCTGAACTCCTGCAAATTCTATGATATGGTGCAAATACAATGTCCCAGAATGAAGCAGTTCATGGACAATTCGGGTAAATGTAAAAAAGTTCCAGCTGATTGATAATCCCAATGAGATGCACAACAGCCACTCGAGCAAGATGAAGCAAACATCACCATCATCTGATTCGAGATACTTACCATAATGTTGGCCAAAATATAAGGGCGGTCATAACTTGAATAGGATTACAAAGTGGTCATCTCTGCTATCTCCACCATGTTCAGCCAAAATGTAGGAAGCTCACCCAATTCTTCCAGCCTCAGAAAATCTGGATAGATGTAGCAAGCTACTATGTGTCTATAGGCACCCGTCATCAGAAATGGGCAACCATCAAAATTCCTTTAAATGAATACTCCCTCTAAGAGGATAAAATGATTAAAAAAAAAATACAAAATCTTTAAACTATGGATACGCAGATACTATTACTCACATAAAAGCCACATGCAAGCAGCAGTGTGTGGTATCACTCTACACAAGTGTTTCCTAACCTTTTTAACATGAGGAAAACCTTGAAATACCTTTTCTGTCTGCCACGTCATGGTTTGCCCATGAGCCCTGGAAGCCACCCACCATATAACAGCCTAAGACAAAATTCAGTTCGTTTACACCTTTCTCAACTTTTGTATTCCAAGGGGTAAACCTTGAAATTTCAGGTCTTCAGGGAACCTCTTCTATAATTATTATATCCACAGATCACAGTATATTAGTGTGGGGGTCAGTGGGAAGAATTCCTCTTACATTGCTGGCTATTGGGAAGTATGTCACCCTTACAGATAGCCAGAAAGATCATTGGTGTCACTTAAACTGACCCGAGAGATACAGATTGTTTGTTGCTTCCTAGGAATCTCAGGAAGAACCCTGGTTGAGAAACACTGCTCTACATGGGTGTCCTCAGGAGGGTGGAGGAATTGAAGGAACCTACTACATTTCAACTGCACACTAGATTCAGTGGTAGAGATAGTGAAAATGACAACTTTTTGAATTTATGTCAGGTAAACTGTTACAATATTGTGGTCCGACATTTTGGTGTGTGCGGAGGGAAGGGGGGGGGGGGTGCACATAGGGAGGTGCAAAGTGTTCTGCTGCACAAGGGCCCTGAACCATCCTCAGCCACTGAGGACCCCAAGTCTGTTCGGTGGGAAGTCAAGTCAATTCAGTACAGGGGTCCAACTGTTGGCTACGTCCGCCTCCGGTTGCGTGCATCTTTATTCAGGAGACTGGGGTCTTTTACTTCCATTAAATTCATTCCAGTGGCTATATTGTTTCTTACCAGAATTGTCAACCAGCTGCAACTTTTAACTTTTTTTACATTTACCTGAATTTGCTCTCATATATAGATGCATACTTTAGAAATATTTTTAATAATTTTTTTATATTTATTACCATGTTTTGTCTTTATATATGGATATAGTGGCACCCACTAAAGATTGAACCATCACAACTTGAGCTTTAAAGCTGTACAAAAAAAATAATAATTAGGAAATTGACTTTTAACATTTGTGTTTAATTGCATATCCTATTGTTTGCTACAATCCCAACCTTTTAGATTGTAAGCTCTTCTGGCCAATGGCAAGACGCAAACATTGATTGTGTCTGTCTGTCATTTCCAACTCCTATTTATTGTACAGAGCTGCATGATATGTCGGTGCTATATAAATAATGAATAATATTAATAATAATATTTTAATAATAATATATTCCCTTTAGGAATATTTCTTCATCAGTTTGCACTTTAACCGGCTTCTCATTGAAGAAACAATTGCTTAGGATACTCCTGTTTCATTTTCACATGGAAGGAAATATCTATTTTTAGTATTTTTTTTTTAATTTGTAATCTGGCTTGATATCGTAGATCATGTGCGTTCCCAGAGGACCTGTACATGCACCGCTTGACGCAAATCTATCTAGCAATGAGCTAAACATAATTGTTACTCAGGAAATCTCAAAAGGCAAAAAAAAAACACATGGACTGGGTGGAAACCGATGGACTGCGAGAAAGCTGAAGGGGGTTTACGATCCATTAATAGTGAAACATGGAACAAATGTTAACATGACATGAATCATATAGAGGTACAAGGTGAGGGGTGCACCATGATAGAAGGAGCATGATGAAACGATCGGATTTCATGTAACTTCAGCCTACTGCTATAGTAGCTGACAATTTATAACACTAATTAGATAATTAGTAACAGCTTGCAAAAACCTCCCCCACCCCCATTTTATCATTCCATTATCTTGCATGCATGTTAGTGAGCTGAGCATACAGCTGTGTGATTCATGAGTTCTTGGAAACCAAATTTGATATATATGTTATTAGTAAACCAGAATATTATTTAAAGCAGAACAGGCAATGCAAAAATAACAATCAAATGAACAGACCATTAAAAAAAACAAAAAAAAAATGAGCTTCTGCTAAATATTTAGCTGTAATCCAGAGATTTCCCGTGCAGTTCTTTCTGCCACTAGATAATCCTGGTCCAGCATTATTCTGCTCACTTTCCCCTAGCCCAGGTTGTCCAGGGCCTGCTTCAACCTGTGAATGGACAAATAGGACAGAGAAGCAGCACAGTGATGATATTACAGTTACGGTGTGTCCCCCTCTTTTCCTTCAGTGCTCCCTTTAGCTGTTGCTCATGGAGATGTGCAGCAGCAGAGATCAAGATCAAGGAGATCAAGTAATTAGATGTGCTCTTTAGTTTAACAGCTTTTAGTATCCCCAGCATCCCTGCAATATGCCCTTTTCAGCATCCCCTGCACACTGGGTTCAGCTAGAGGGGATTGTAGAGTCCTGTCCTACTATTGACTGCTACTCCTATTTATTTCTAGACCAGGCTGTTGGATTTTTGGTGTTCTACAGAAAGGTTTTAATAAAAGTGATGTTAGCTTGTTGTCAAGGGGAGGGAGGAACCAGGAAAGGCAAAATAACAGCAGAATAATTTTTTTATTATTATTATTATTAATAATAATAAACAGGATTTATATAGCCAACATATTACACAGCGCTATACATTAAATAGGGGTTGCAAATGACAGACAGATACCGACAGTGATACAGGATAGGGCCCTGACCCAAAGAGCTTACCATCTAGGAGGAGGGGAAAGTAACACAGAATTGGAGGGGGATATGTAGAGGTGGGAAGTAGTGATGGTTTCAAAAGACTCTAGCAGCTCTAGAAAAGTCTTAGAGCCGTGCGTGTGATGAGGTTGATGCTGTTTGTGCTCCTTAGGTGAAATTTACCTCCCCCTTCTGTCCCAAAATATAAATATTGTCACTAGCACCTGTAGAGGATAAATCAACCCTACAGGGAGAACCAAAAGCAGTAAAATCTAGGAAGAGGTTAACCAGTTTCTTTCTATCATTCTTTTTGATATATATAAATATATATATATAATTTGTATTCTGTTCTGTTTCTTTTCTGAGTTCTGAATCGACAAGCATCCAATGTCAAGAAACAACTTGTCATGCAAGCACTTATTGCAGTTCATTGACTAGGTGTATTTGGCAGGCATTGCTAAGGTGGAATCCAATGACAGACATGTGGCAGAGCAGGGAGCAGTCAGGCAGACCCAGGAATAAAGTTGGACAGTAGATAGATGAACAAGGGGCAACCCATGGTCAAAGCAGAATAGCAGTCAGGGTGCACAGGACACAAACCAGTGTCCACATGGACCAGAAGGAGCCATACCTTAGGCATTGAGACAATAAACTAAATAAAATTCTGTAGTTTCTGCCTGGTGTACCCACAACAGTTCCCAATCTGGTCCAGCAGATGGTACAGTTGTATGGCTAAAACCAGCACACAGCTGGAGGGGGAAACTTGTGTAATGGCAGCCCACGAAGGACCAGTGGCTGACCACGGCACACAAATGGGAACCGCCAATTTATAACAATATTGAGAAGTTTTAATGAGGCAGAGAGCAATGTGTACAGTGCAGTTACCCCCATAACACCAATTAGTCCATCATCTACTCATTGCTGATTGATCACTATGGTTTGCAGATCTTTGCTTCATGCAATAGGCCTATGCAATAGAACTGCGTGACAAAGTACGTTCTATCCCTGTGTCATGGATGGAATTTTGGGAATTTGGCCAGAATGTCCGCAGATCCCAGTTCACGTGCTGTTGAAATATTTAGAACAATTTTCAGCACTGTTCCGTTATAAAACAGGTTCTTTTTTTTTTCCTCTGTACAATCAAAACATTCACCCTGAAACCTGTTTTCAGGACAGAAAATTTATGGGCAGACTCAGAAGGCAAAGGCTTGTGTTAAATGGAGTGTCTGAAAACTTGGCTCAGCAAGCCAAACAAATACTGAAACAGCGGCATTTAATCACCGCGGCTCCAGGAAAGGCTTCAGAGCTTCAATTTTGTATTTTTCTTAATTACCATCCAAGCAAAACAAAGATTTAAAAAAAAAGGACTCCACCCTAATAACATCCGTTTGTCACAGGTCTACTTTAAAAAACAGAAAAAGCCTTGTGTATTTGTTTTATAGGTGGACTCTCATATGGTTAAGAAGCCTTTAATGTCCAGTTGGGCTCTTCGTGCTGACCCAAGGCTGCATGGCCACAGTTGTCATTGGAAACAGATGGCAGAGATTAAAAGATAAAAATTTCCCTTCAAAAACCATGAATGGTTCTAAAGATAAGGCAAAGGGCCTGGGCCACTCCTACTTCAGGCCCCAACTGACAAAATGGCAAGGGTGCAGAGAGCTGTGTATTTGGGCTCCCCACTTCATACTTGACCAGTGCCCCATTTTTTTCCTTGTTAACCACACATTTTGTTTCATATTATCAATAGACACACAGATTGGTTTATGTACACATTGTGACAATACTTATAACTGGTTTTGGGATTGGACATAAGACTTTTTTAAAGGTGATTATATGTTAGATACTGGTAGCAATGGGACAATAACTCCCTCTGCAGGTCTTCTTGCAACCCACTGACGACCTAGGTGGTGTTTGTATGGGGATTCAAAAGAAATGGTTCACCAATGTATCTTTTTGAAACTGTCAGCAGTCTCCTGAATTATTTCCATCTGTACAAGGATCCCAAGCATCCAAAAACTCTAGTAATTTGAAAACTATTCCATCTTACAACACCCTATGGGATGACTAAGGTCCAATTAAAATGATAAATAACTATATGACAACTTCATTCAGACATATATACAGATATACTCACCTTTTTTATACCACCATCATCCTAAATAATAAAATCAAGTGATCCACTAGTAATATATGTCAATGTAAGGTCTCTGAGAGTCCCCTGAGAAAGCCAATTGGCGAAACATGTTGGGATTGGAGACAATGCTTCACTATATATATTACTTGTTACTTGTTTAAGATTGTTTCTGTATATTACTGTGAATAGCTATATATGTACTTGCAATATATTTACTTAAGCTGCAAATACTGGCGAGTGTTACCACCGAAACTTGAAGTAAATATACTTATTTTATTATTGTGCCAAGAAAACCCTCTGTCTCTTTCTTCTTTTTTGGATTTTAAAATTTATGGGGTTGGCAGAAAACACTAATGGGAAGGATTGGGCCCTCCTCTTTACCTTATCACCAATGTACCTTAATAGTTGCAGGGAGCTAATCCCCACCCAAAAAAAACACCAACATTTCACCTTTGTTTTATATACAGTGTTGCAGTCATATTCATTCATATTCAGAGGGGGACAAGGGGTACTTCTGTACCAGGCATAGCTGGAGGTTAGGTGAATATAGTTTTGTATTAAGAACTTAGATTTGCCATTATGGTTTACATGTCGGGTCAGGTTAAATTTTAGACTTTAGATGAGATTATATTTCAGGGGTTTATTTCAGGCTTAGAAACTTAATAACTTATTGCATTGCAATTTCTTTTCAGTTGAAATGCTTTTTTTTGTTGGGGGATGGTAATCACTTTTATTGGATTTATTTCAGCTGCCTTTTGTGTGATCATTTTCTTTGTGCTGGCAGTACTTGGACAGGAATCGACCACGTCAAATCTATTACATGTAAAAATAACGTTTCAGGCAGTCAGGTGCAAACAGATGATTGCCAGAATAAAAATTAGAGCCAGACAGAGGGTAAACTCCATCTTCTGAAAGAGAGTTAAAGAAAACTTTTCATGATTAACTGGAACATATCTTAAAACAAAGGAACCTCTGAAATTACAGTGATAAAATTGATATTTATGCAGCCGTTAGGTAAGATCCTTTTGACTCCTTATTTGGCAGCCTCTCGTCTTCAGAGGCTAAAGTTAGAAAAAAGATAGCAAGAAATCACTCAAGTTCATTTTCATCTCTGCGATGTTAATAACACAGAATCCACTCAAGTCTCTCTCTTTCTCTCTCTCTCTCTCTCTCTCTCTCTCTTTTTCTCTCTCTCTTTAAAGAGGTTGAAAAACACTTCTATGGGGAATCTGTAAAGAAAAAGATGCACGATATATCCCCGGGTAACAAATAATTAAAAGGAGATAAAGAAAGTATATTCTCTGCTTGTATATACCCGGCTTTCATCTATTTCTGTTCATTGAGTCTTCATCAATCTCCCCCCATCACTCGCTCTCCTATTTTCTTTTTTTCTCACCTTTCTCCATTATTCTTCATTTTTCTACTCTCTGGATCTCTGCTTTCTTTTTTCTCTTTATTTTTTACTTCTTCTATGTTCATCACTCTCCCTTTGACCTCTCCATTGGTCCTGGTCCTACTCACCCTCTTTAACCTCCTTCTTCCATCTTTTTATCTCTCTGGGGTGATCCAGCAAACCTGGAATGAATCTGGTCTAGGATTGAAATCATTTACTAGCAAATACCAAATGATTTTGAAGAAATCCATTCCAGGCTTGCTGTATTGCCCAGCTTCACTGACAAAAAGTGTATCCTCTCCAACCTTGGAGAGCTTTATTAAATCAGGTCTTCTATCTCAATAACCTCCTTTCTCCATCACTCTCCCACTGTCTTCCTCCCTTCTCTCTCTCTCCATCAAACTGACACTGAAAGCAGCAATCTTTGGAATCCTGAATTCCATTTTTCAGCTGTCACATCCTTAACAAGCAGGAAATGAACCAGGCATCGGGTATAAGTTTACTTTGGCTTGGGAAGAGGTATGTGGCACATCATTCAGTTTGAACATGGGGTTCACAATCCAGCATCCTAAGACCATCTGGAGCGCAGGCGCTGTTCTGTATTGCATGCCTAGGCCGCTCCAGAAATAACATAATTAAGAATTAAACAGTTACCTTACAGATGACCCAGCACCAGAGCAGACTTCGAAAACCTTGCTCACTTCTATAAAGAGTGATATCACATGCAAAGTATTTACTGCAAGATAATTAATAGCTGCTGGAGAGGTTAAAATAGATTGCATTATTAAACTCACAAGTCAGAAGATGGAGCGGTTCCAAGAATCAGGCCCTGAGACTTTGCATTGCAACAAGGGACACAGACAACATGGAAAAACATTATTAAATGTCAATCCCAGCATAGCAATTACAAAGATCAACTGTATAATATCTCCAAATAACATATATTTTTGTCTAAGGTTTGGGGTGTATCTGGAAGAGCATTAAACAGAAAGCAAGATCCAGATCTAGAAACTTGATCGGGACGGCATGGAAAATTGTTTTAATTGTAACCTATTAGTAATGCATTATTAGTTTTACAGATATTTAGACAAAAAAATCCCATGTATACATCAGCGATATAAACTTTTAAATGAGTCTGGCAATTAATGTATATATAAGCTGCTCAGTAACTGTAAAAATACATGAAAATTATACAATTTGTTTAAATGTTCTCTAATGTATAGTTCCTCAAGCAGAAAACCCCAAAGCACAACTCCTGCAAGCTAGGGATACACATTTTACCCCTTTAAAGTGTAACTAAAATATCACATTACAAATATAGGATTAGGCAGGGTTTCTAAATAACACCTTTTACCTGCCCAATTGTGCTGGCAATATGTGAAAATGAGGAGCAGCCTAGGTGCAGCCTTGGTTGCCAAAGAAACACTGGAAATCCAAATTTACCTTACATGTGTCGGGGATGCATAAACTCCTGCATGAAAGTTATGTCACCCTGGCATGGCCAATCAAGATGGTCGAAGATTGTTGCTGGGCAGAAGAAGAAAAGAACTAGGCAGCACTAGTAGGATGAATCCTGCAGTTTTAGCTCCACTTTTTAGCATGGCTCCAGTTTTCATAAAAAATAAAATATTTAAAAATTAATTAGCTCTAGTTTTGGTACCTGGTTTGTGTTGTCCTACGTAGAATGTCTTCTCTGTGGTTTGGTGCCACCAGTGTCATCCAACCAATTTTCTGTGGTATACGAAAAGGTATTGGGAGTGGTTTCCAAAGCCTTACTCAATAATCTGTGCCTACCCATTAATGAGAGTTTAGAGTCTCTGAATTTCTTTCCTGGCCCACTTGCCATAGTATGCCCTGGCCCACCTGCCCTGGCTCGAAAATCTGCAATACTGGGTTCCTCTTTTTTTACACACAGCCAAATGATGCATTTTTAACCCGTCCCTATACAAGTATAAAATTAAACATTTTTTGCAAGCACATATAGTTTAAATCTTCCCTCCAGCTTCCCTTTCAGTCTTGCACAGTTGTAGCAGCTCTTCTCCAGGCCTGAAATTGATTTTTTGCTGAACGTTGTGAGTTTCCCACAAGGTCCATTCAAAACTGCAGCAAATTGGATAGATCTTGCCTCATTTCTTGGCTGGAGGACATTCAGTATCAGTCCTCTCCTCTTCATAACTTTTCATTTTATGGATTTCATTTTTTTTAAAAAGGATGCAAGCATTATTTATTATTACGATCATGATTATTAAAATGTCTTTAAAAAATCCCAACATATTAAGCAGCGCTGTACAGTAAATAAAGGGGGTTCAAATGACAGACAGAGAAAGACAGTGATTGCATAATTCCTTCTACTGTTTGCAACAGGACTTAAAATCCCTAAAAAAAAGAAGAGCCCTAAAGCAGGGTAAGTTTTCATAAGGTTATGTACTGCACCCTGCCGGCCCCTCCAACCATTCACTACTTGCCTACATTTCATAAAGAAGCACTAAGACCCATTATGGCATTGCTGGGTTTAAATGTGGTTTGTCATGGTAACAAAAAGTTTTACTTTAAAATCTCATTACCATGTTGAGAAGGTGTTACGGAAAAACCAAGGAAGTCAAATTAGAAGCAGAATAAACTTCACCTTTAGTATATTTTTTTACTATGGTTTTCACCTCTGACCCCCTAGGCTCCCTATTACTTCTAATGTAATCATATGATCAACAAGGGAAGTAGGCCCTGGAAATTAAAGTCATCCGCTTCCATCCCAAGCTAAATACTCTTGGTGACAGTTTCCCTCTAAAAATCTCTCAATGTTTATTAAAAGCTCCTAATAATGTTTAAGGGGATTTAGGAGGAACACATTAGGAGACTGTGACATGTGACATGCAAGCCTAAAGACTGCGGAGGTCAGGCCTGAAATATAAGATCAGAAGTTTGATGAGACACAAGACAACCCCCCCCCCGCCAGCAACTTGTATTACTTTGGTATGACGGACATGAATAGTTCTTGTGGTGAGCTGCGGTCAGGCGTGTCCATCGGCATACATCTCCTTATCTTTGGGTTTATTTTTACTTTGTCTGTCCCATTCCGGAGTCTGTGACACAGTCATCTGACTTATCTTATATATTACCCCCCTCCTCGGTCATTCTGGGTAACCGCCATTTAAATTTAGTAATTCCCCATTCACTGGGAGGGATGTGCTCAAAAATAGTGCTTCACTGTTGTTCCTTTTCTTCTTTCTTCTACAGGATGGAATTTTAACCTGCAGAAGGTCAATGTTGGATGAAGCTTAGCAGGTAACACTTGAACACTGTATACTGCCTACTTATAAATGAATACTGTAGCCATTGCTGAACTCCTGCAAATTCTATGATATGGTGCAAATACAATGTCCCAGAATGAAGCAGTTCATGGACAATTCGGGTAAATGTAAAAAAGTTCCAGCTGATTGATAATCCCAATGAGATGCACAACAGCCACTCGAGCAAGATGAAGCAAACATCACCATCATCTGATTCGAGATACTTACCATAATGTTGGCCAAAATATAAGGGCGGTCATAACTTGAATAGGATTACAAAGTGGTCATCTCTGCTATCTCCACCATGTTCAGCCAAAATGTAGGAAGCTCACCCAATTCTTCCAGCCTCAGAAAATCTGGATAGATGTAGCAAGCTACTATGTGTCTATAGGCACCCGTCATCAGAAATGGGCAACCATCAAAATTCCTTTAAATGAATACTCCCTCTAAGAGGATAAAATGATTAAAAAAAAAATACAAAATCTTTAAACTATGGATACGCAGATACTATTACTCACATAAAAGCCACATGCAAGCAGCAGTGTGTGGTATCACTCTACACAAGTGTTTCCTAACCTTTTTAACATGAGGAAAACCTTGAAATACCTTTTCTGTCTGCCACGTCATGGTTTGCCCATGAGCCCTGGAAGCCACCCACCATATAACAGCCTAAGACAAAATTCAGTTCGTTTACACCTTTCTCAACTTTTGTATTCCAAGGGGTAAACCTTGAAATTTCAGGTCTTCAGGGAACCTCTTCTATAATTATTATATCCACAGATCACAGTATATTAGTGTGGGGGTCAGTGGGAAGAATTCCTCTTACATTGCTGGCTATTGGGAAGTATGTCACCCTTACAGATAGCCAGAAAGATCATTGGTGTCACTTAAACTGACCCGAGAGATACAGATTGTTTGTTGCTTCCTAGGAATCTCAGGAAGAACCCTGGTTGAGAAACACTGCTCTACATGGGTGTCCTCAGGAGGGTGGAGGAATTGAAGGAACCTACTACATTTCAACTGCACACTAGATTCAGTGGTAGAGATAGTGAAAATGACAACTTTTTGAATTTATGTCAGGTAAACTGTTACAATATTGTGGTCCGACATTTTGGTGTGTGCGGAGGGAAGGGGGGGGGGGGTGCACATAGGGAGGTGCAAAGTGTTCTGCTGCACAAGGGCCCTGAACCATCCTCAGCCACTGAGGACCCCAAGTCTGTTCGGTGGGAAGTCAAGTCAATTCAGTACAGGGGTCCAACTGTTGGCTACGTCCGCCTCCGGTTGCGTGCATCTTTATTCAGGAGACTGGGGTCTTTTACTTCCATTAAATTCATTCCAGTGGCTATATTGTTTCTTACCAGAATTGTCAACCAGCTGCAACTTTTAACTTTTTTTACATTTACCTGAATTTGCTCTCATATATAGATGCATACTTTAGAAATATTTTTAATAATTTTTTTATATTTATTACCATGTTTTGTCTTTATATATGGATATAGTGGCACCCACTAAAGATTGAACCATCACAACTTGAGCTTTAAAGCTGTACAAAAAAAATAATAATTAGGAAATTGACTTTTAACATTTGTGTTTAATTGCATATCCTATTGTTTGCTACAATCCCAACCTTTTAGATTGTAAGCTCTTCTGGCCAATGGCAAGACGCAAACATTGATTGTGTCTGTCTGTCATTTCCAACTCCTATTTATTGTACAGAGCTGCATGATATGTTGGTGCTATATAAATAATGAATAATATTAATAATAATATTTTAATAATAATATATTCCCTTTAGGAATATTTCTTCATCAGTTTGCACTTTAACCGGCTTCTCATTGAAGAAACAATTGCTTAGGATACTCCTGTTTCATTTTCACATGGAAGGAAATATCTATTTTTAGTATTTTTTTTTTAATTTGTAATCTGGCTTGATATCGTAGATCATGTGCGTTCCCAGAGGACCTGTACATGCACCGCTTGACGCAAATCTATCTAGCAATGAGCTAAACATAATTGTTACTCAGGAAATCTCAAAAGGCAAAAAAAAAACACATGGACTGGGTGGAAACCGATGGACTGCGAGAAAGCTGAAGGGGGTTTACGATCCATTAATAGTGAAACATGGAACAAATGTTAACATGACATGAATCATATAGAGGTACAAGGTGAGGGGTGCACCATGATAGAAGGAGCATGATGAAACGATCGGATTTCATGTAACTTCAGCCTACTGCTATAGTAGCTGACAATTTATAACACTAATTAGATAATTAGTAACAGCTTGCAAAAACCTCCCCCACCCCCATTTTATCATTCCATTATCTTGCATGCATGTTAGTGAGCTGAGCATACAGCTGTGTGATTCATGAGTTCTTGGAAACCAAATTTGATATATATGTTATTAGTAAACCAGAATATTATTTAAAGCAGAACAGGCAATGCAAAAATAACAATCAAATGAACAGACCATTAAAAAAAACAAAAAAAAAATGAGCTTCTGCTAAATATTTAGCTGTAATCCAGAGATTTCCCGTGCAGTTCTTTCTGCCACTAGATAATCCTGGTCCAGCATTATTCTGCTCACTTTCCCCTAGCCCAGGTTGTCCAGGGCCTGCTTCAACCTGTGAATGGACAAATAGGACAGAGAAGCAGCACAGTGATGATATTACAGTTACGGTGTGTCCCCCTCTTTTCCTTCAGTGCTCCCTTTAGCTGTTGCTCATGGAGAGGTGCAGCAGCAGAGATCAAGATCAAGGAGATCAAGTAATTAGATGTGCTCTTTAGTTTAACAGCTTTTAGTATCCCCAGCATCCCTGCAATATGCCCTTTTCAGCATCCCCTGCACACTGGGTTCAGCTAGAGGGGATTGTAGAGTCCTGTCCTACTATTGACTGCTACTCCTATTTATTTCTAGACCAGGCTGTTGGATTTTTGGTGTTCTACAGAAAGGTTTTAATAAAAGTGATGTTAGCTTGTTGTCAAGGGGAGGGAGGAACCAGGAAAGGCAAAATAACAGCAGAATAATTTTTTTATTATTATTATTATTAATAATAATAAACAGGATTTATATAGCCAACATATTACACAGCGCTATACATTAAATAGGGGTTGCAAATGACAGACAGATACCGACAGTGATACAGGATAGGGCCCTGACCCAAAGAGCTTACCATCTAGGAGGAGGGGAAAGTAACACAGAATTGGAGGGGGATATGTAGAGGTGGGAAGTAGTGATGGTTTCAAAAGACTCTAGCAGCTCTAGAAAAGTCTTAGAGCCGTGCGTGTGATGAGGTTATGAGTGAGGAAGTCAGTAGTAGGTTATCGGAGGAGCAAATAGAGAGGCTGGGGAAGTATTTTTTTACCAGGTCAGAAAGGTAAGTGGGACAAGAACTGTGAAGGGATTTGAAGGCAAAGCACAGGAGATTGAATTTGATTCTAAGGTGAAATGGTAGCCAATGAAGAAAACTACAAAGAGAGGCAGCAGAAGAGGAGCAGAGGGAAGGATGGATGGATGAGAATGGATGGATGACTCTGGGAGATTCAACTTTAGTTTTAAGACTCAGATTTTGATTCCTATTTGGAACCATTACAAATAATTTCTGAGTCAAATAACCTTTTTTATTTTATGAGTTTGACCTTTTTGTATGATAGCTAAACAAAATTTTTTCCCATAGCAAAAGCAAAAAAAATACTCCCAGAAACCGCATCATGTGACTGTTTTGTTCTGCTTTTCAACGCAATATCCTTTCGTTTTTTGCTTGCGAAATGGAAGAGACAAATGGATTTCTGTTTTTGGAAGGGACCATCGAACAGATGTACACGGGCGTCACTGCCAGCCCTGTCAAATATCCTCGACGGAAGAAAACTGAAAAGGTCTCGTCGCTGGCAAGAATCGAGTCAAGGACGCCAAATGGCCATGATTTAGGTTCGCTCTGCACAGACTGAAAGTGGGCCCATGGCTGAATTGATTTTTTTTTCTTCTTTTTTTTTTGGTTTGTGAATATCTAACAGGCAATATTTTAAGCTTGACAGATGACAATGCTTAAAAATTTTGCACAGCCAGCGGTATTGTTTTTTTTTGGGCCCACCCTGCACCAGGTCACATGAAGAATAAGTCACATGATCTTCCTCAGCGTGTTTGGAAAAGAGTAAGCCAATCAACTTCTAGGTCTAAAATGCAATTATTCACATGAGCAGAATATTTTCACCAGGATGACCAAGTGCTCACAAGGGCAGATAGAATTTTTGGCTTCTTAGTACCGTAAAAGGAAAGCTAGAAAGCAGAAGCTATGTGCCACGTCATGGTTTGCCTATAAGCTCTGGAAGCCATTCGTCATATACCAGCCAAAGACAAAATTCACTTTGTTTACACCAAACTTTCTTAACTTTTGTAAACTAAGGGGTGACCCTTGAAATAACTTTCATGTATTCAGGTAACCCCTTCTATAATTATTATATCTGCAGATAACAATACGCTAGTGTGGTGGTCTTTGGGAAGATTGCCTTTTACATTGCTGGCCATTGAGAAGAATGTCACCCTTACAGATAGCCAAAAATATCATTGGTGTCACTTAAACTGACCTGAGAGGTACAAACTGCTCATTGCTCAAGGACCCCTCGGCAACCCCCCAGCAAACCCGCTTGAGAAACACTGATTTACACAGTTCAAGAAAGGCAGAAAATTGCAGTTACTTTTTTATGCAACAGGTTTCCAACTGAAGATAGTTATTAAAGCTGACTCCAAGAACATGGCATTTGAAAATATATATTCCTCAAAAGCAACCAATTTACTGTGTGTACAGCAAATTATTTTTTCAAATTAAATGGATATCTTTGTAGCAGTAACACAATTTCTGTGTTTTACATTGCCTGTATTACTTTGTATAAAAGGTAGCTATCGCTTTTATATAAGGTAAAAATGTGTTTGTTTTTACAT
>NW_027317245.1:0-19999 GCF_032062135.1 Pyxicephalus adspersus | reverse complement strand
AATAATAAAACCTACAGCCATATCCCAGTGGTAATACTCCAAATCAGAAACTTTACTAGTATTTTCCAGTGATGACACTCTAAATAGGTGAAACTAGTGACATACCCCAGTGATAATATTCCTGATCAGATACTTATCATATCCCATGCCATATCCCAGTAATACCACTCCAAATAGGAGTCTCTACTATCCACAGTGAATTTCTACCCATCTGGGATCCAGTATCCCTAGTCTGCTATGACCTCCCACACAATGTACATTATGATATAACATGTGTGAAATATAGGAAGTGACAGTGAACCAATACAGCTTCACTATCTGTATACAGCCACCTTTGTTAAACCATTGTGTGTATACATTGCTTAAATGCTGTAAGTTCAATGATTTTTTGGGAGCTCAACTTTAAATAAGTCTCACAATTGCAAACCAGTCAGTCTCATTATAAGTACACCACGTTAGTTTTATATACATGTACAGTAGGTCACCTTTAGTCACTGGGCTGTTGATTATCTGCCAAATCTCTTTTCTAACCTTGAATCTAATTTAGATGTATAAATATATCCAAAGTCGATATGAATATTTGACAAATAGTTTGTCATTCCAGGGACTGTAAAAAGGAGATATCAGTTGCTTATAGAAGAAGGAGAAATTACCATTATGGTAAGTGGTGCTATAAAGTGGACCTTGCAATAACTTTACAATCTGTGTGAATAAATTCATCATATGTCATAATCTTCACTTTTTATTATTAAAGTGAACCTTGGACTGTTTCTCATAGCATGCTAAGCAATGTAACATTTCCAAGTTTTTATTATCTCTCACACATGCCACAGTACTCATGCTACAATTCTTTTATCTTTTCTCTCCATCTGTACTTAGAAGTCATCTTGGGTCAGCAGCTACTTTGTGGACTGGGATGCAGGCTCAGTGATGACACATTGATAACATCTAATCAGGAATATCCAATGGACTGGAGGCCCCTCTTGACTTGTAGCTTACTAAGTGCTAAATATTGCATTAATAGGTAATTAAGTGGTAAGGATGGAGGCTGCCATGTGCTCCCCCATACCCAGAGCTACTGGCATTGCTTTTTGCTTTAAAAGGCTGAAAAGTGCAGAATGATAAATTAAGGGAAAGGTGGACATGTGACTAAAGAGAGTGGTTAAGTGAACCCATGGCTTTACTCTGCATGGTCACTTACCCTTTCCCCCTAAGATTCACCACAAAGCATTGCCTTTAACACTGAACACGCCTACCTCATGTATCTATATTTGTGCAGTAGTCTAGCATTGCATTAGATGACTCATGAATTAGTTTCCTGTAATTAGGAACTCTCCTTGTGTGTAGGGGGACTGGTCTTGTACTGGTCTAGCCATGGTATTTTGTAGTTGGTGGACTACTCTGACAGCTCTGCCCTCTATTATGTGCAGTTATGTGCAGTCCCCTTTACAGGGTAATACCAGGATTTGCAAAGGAATTTGGTGCACAAAAATTTGATTTATATCTTTTATGGCCATTGACAAATCTATTTAAATAAAAAATGTTATGCCTAGAGGTCAGCTTTAACCCCTGTTCTGCACACTGATTTAAACCAAGAGCTCTGATTTGAAGCATGGAAGCACTAAGCACTGATATCCCAGAGCCAAAATACATTATTCTTTTTGGTCTCTAAACAGAGAATTTGACATTCCCCCAAACATTCCCTAATGGAAATTACTTCTAGTGAAACACATAAACCTGGAAGATTCCCACAAGGGAATGTCTGATTCCCTGTTTTATAAATAGAGCCCTAGGAGTTCATAAATGCTTATAAAAATGCTTACAGAATTAGTTGGCATTCATACCAGCTTCTACATGGTAAGAATAAACAAAACCATGCATGTACCAGGTATACAAACTTGAATAATGACAGGATAAAGAGACCTGATATGCCACTAATTGTTAGTAACAGGTGAGCTAACCCTGGTTTGTTCCCCTTTTAAATGGAACTAGTAATGAGAGGTTGTCAATACCTGTGTTGGAAGAAGCTCTCTAGCCCTTTGCAGACTGTATATCTCTCAGTGGGAGTCAGTAGGTGTTCAAGTTGTTGGCTAAAACTGCGTCCCTGGATGCGAATGTTGGAGGGAAGAATTTCTGCCACCCATTGGAGCGATGTGAGAGCAGATGATGGTATAGTGATCTCCGAATCCGAGTCTAGAAACATCAGAAAACAAAGTTATTCCATATTCAAGATTTTAAATTGTGAAAAATGGAAAAAGCAGCAGGCAAGCAGAAATCTGTATATTGTAACAACTGTGGTTTATAGTCATATATTACTCTACACTAACGTTTTACATTTTGCTTTTTAAAGTCCTTCTAAAGAAGGCCAGTCCACCTAAAAGTAATATTTCAGTTTTTGGCTAGACGGTAGAAAAACCTTGTTAAACCAAATACAGTTTTCTAACATCTTTCTGTTGCGGAGACTAAGCTCCCAGGTTTGCACAATTGCTATGGCCATTATAAAAGGCTCCTACTCTCCGTCCTGGACTTTTTAATGATTTTATATCATGGAGAGTGTAACGAGAGATAATGGAACCATGGAAATAACTAGAAATCAGTTCCCCCAACAACAAAAAAATCCTCTATACCCCCTGCAAAACAAGGAGAACACGCAGGAGAGGAGTCGAAATTGCTGGCACAGCTGAAACTTTGGGAGTTATCAGAAGTCCTACCAACATTGCCAAGCAGCTCCAAAGGTAGCACTACCTGGCACTACTTCATTTTCCTTACCCTTCTAGGAAACAAATGCACTGTTATTAGGTTTCACAAGACTAGCCTCAAAACCCATCTTTTCAAACTTTCCTACCCATCTTCTTCTGTCTCCTAAACCCTCACTGCTTCCCACCATTCCATATCCCCCTGATATTGTGTGCTACTTCCTCCACCTCCAAGATTGTAAGCTCTTTGGGGCAGGTCCTCTCCTCCTGTGTAACTGTTTGTATTTGTCAGTCATTTATAACCCTTATTTGATGTACAACGCTCTGTAATATGTTGGCACTATATAAAGCCTATTTATTAATAATAATAATAGCTTGTACCAATATTAGAAAACAACCAACTTCCAAAGCAGGCTTTGATGTTTAAAAAAGCCTCAAAGTAGTCAGGCCACTTTATACTAATGAACAACAATGTAGTAAATTGTAATTTACCAGTCCATAGGTGTAGGGGCTACATTAGCTACTTTTTTAGGCAATTTACATTTTCGGCAGGGTAAACAAAAACTAATAATAAATAAATGATAAACCTGCTAATTCTGCAAGAAAGGTCCCTGTAAGGTGGGCCAAACTAAAATATTATATAGTGTTAAGAGCTCTCACCAGTTTTCTTGGTAAACTTCAGAACACCCCCTCAGGTTATAGATATGGGGCGAAGGTGTTTGTAGTATATTTCAAGAGAGCAGCCTATAGGGTGCAACTCTGCTCTTCCAAAGATACAATACAGTAAGAGAGCATTGTCACCCTACATCACATTTCCTAAAAAGCCCAATACATCAAACTAACATTGCCACTTCATCTAAGGAATAGTACATTAAAATGAAACATTGTTCTTGGATTTAAATATATAAAATGCTGACTGTAGAGCAGGACAGCCCCATGGATCAGCTGCACTCTCCCTATAAGTAGAAAACCTCGGTAATCAGGGTATTTTAATATGGCTGTGCAAGGAAGCATAGTAACCAATGTTCACATTTGCTTGGTCATTTCAGAGAAAGATGATAACTAATTAGCGGTCTGCGGTTTCTGCATGGAGTAAACAGCTTCTTGTCTGCGGAGAAAACCTCAAACAAAGCTTTGCTAGTTCTTACCTGTGCAGTAAGATATGTTCCCCTCTTCCACAACCAAGGTAGGCATGGCCCCGCTTCCCTGCAGCATGCACACCACCTTCTCATGGCTGCAATTCCTGGTAAGAAAACAGAATAGGGACAAAGCTTAAATACATTTTATAGCCTATTTTTATTTCTCTTTTAGTTTTACATATGCTATGAGATCAGATTTTCACTTGCAAATGCCAAAAAGGCCCCAATATCACATACAGGAAGAGCACTTCATGCCCTCCCACTCCAATACTGTATGCTGGCATATACAAGTAATGCCACATCCCCTTATCATAAAGGTCCCATGGTTTTATTTACAAGACGGGGGTGTCTGACCAAGTCTGATATATTACATTAGTGTGGTCTGACCCTACTAAACCATACTGTCATAATTAGTTGATGATAATGACTTAGTGACCAAGCACAATTTTTCATATTCATTTTAAATAACGGTACAGGATTCCTTACATTGGAAAAAAATCACATATACGGAGGCCTATTATTTAGTGGATTTTAAGGTAAATACATAGTTTTTTCTGCTAAATACCTGTTTAGCCAATCATGTGGTCCAGACACTGTTACAGGTTATGTCAATGAGAGTTCAGCTTTATAGACAATATTATAAATCAATGTCCTTGCAAAGTATTGCATTTTTTTACTAAAGAACATGATGCAGCAATTCTATTACATACATTCAGGCAGTTTCCGTGTGCCGGTAATCTGTTTTCATAACTGAATTTGTCACTTGCTGTAGACAAATCAAGCTGCACTGAAAAGAAGATAACTGACCTTGATATAAATGTTCACATTGATTTTGACCACCACCAATCACAGTTAAGCTTTCTCCTACCAAGTGACATTTGGAATATTATAATTTGATGGTGATTGGTGTCTCTTGGCAATGTGGATATATCTTGGTTATACTAAATACAAAACTGTCATGAGTGAAGTATGAAGGCTGTGATTGATAACCTCTGCTTCTGAAAATGCTAGTTGGCTGGCTGCCATGATGATTCTGTTGGTTTCTAAACTTTAAGTCTTTGATCCAGACAGAGTCAGCTTGATTCATTAAACCTCTCAAAGACTGGAGAAAATAGACTATGATGGGAGAACCTGGGTGATCTAGCAAACCTGGAATGGATTAGTTGTCAAATATTTTCAATCCTGGACCAGATCTATTACAGGTTTGCTGCATCACCCAGATTCTCCCATGATAGTCTATATTCTGCCGTCTTTGAGGGCATTAATAAATCAGACCCAGTATGTAGAATAGATCCTCTGACTTTTACTGTTGAGGACAGAGAGTTAACAATAAAGCCAAGGGATTAGTATTTTCAGAAGGATTGGGCATTACCTGCGGCAGAGTTCTTACACACACTCCTCACCTCATGTCCAAGCCATTCAAGAACAAGATTCTGTCTCCAGGTCGGAGACTGGCTACATCTGCAGGGCTGCCTGGAAGAGAGAAGTCATTATACTCTGACATAAGATAATGCTTTATATACACTGTTGCCCTATGCTGACTATAGGCGAGTGAAATATTTGCCTGAAGCATATTCTTAGTTAGATTCTAAATAACTAGTACAGTGGCAAAACAAGATTTAGATATAACAAACTCTTTATGCAATGGCAAAAATAATATTTGCATCCTGAGAGATAATACAGTCACCTTTTGTGCCTGTGTGCTGACCGGCTTGTGCTCACTTTAAACAGGTCATGAATTCCCATACAAGTCAATAGTAATGCACAATCCACATATAAACTGGTCTACCCTGGAAACTTTTGCCAAGTTTTGCCAAAAAATGTAAGACCTCTATAATCAGCAACTTGGAATTGACTGGTAGAAAAGCCAAGGTCAAAAACTGTGTAATTTAGCTTATATGGTCCTTTAGCTCAGGACCATATCAAGCCAGTTGCTGTCCTAATCCTAATGCTAATGGTAAATCTCCAGTACCAGATTGGCAAAAAAAGTCACCTGCTTCCATGGTGTCCATTCTTCATTAAATGAAATACTACAGAATCCCACTCACCAGCTAAGGGTAGATATTCAGCAACACCATGTTGGCTCACCAGTGGTGGAGTGATGTGAAAAGAGCGGGTGAAGGTTCTTGCTCTTCTATCGGTTAAAGGGCTGGAGAATGTGGTATTGCCTTTTAAGAACAACCGAGCAGCACAGAGTCTACGTGGTCTTCTTTAGGCACCTTTCCTCTTTAACAGGTCACACACAACCTTCATTAACATTAATAGTTTCCTAGGCTGAACGCCCAAGTAAAATCTATTTTGCTATTCTTCAAAGGTGCTTGCCAGTGCTAGTAAAACAGCAGATTGTTTAGGGGGTTCTTAAGCGAGCACTATTGATCAGTAGCGAGGTGACAAATATATCACTTTTCTACTTTCTCTTCTGAAGGCAGAAAACCTTTAAACATTGCAGACAATTAAAGTAAAAAAATCTATTTTTATTGGGGCAGTTGTTTCTCACCTATATGCAAGACACTAAGAGTACTATTGATTTAAAGTATTTTAGAAATTTTATTACATGTCTGCTTTGTTTTGTGCCTTTTGAATTGTTTATTATCCTCTGCCTTTTCTGAGAGTGGGTGCAGATATATTTTAAGCTAGTACAGTGAAACAGTAGATCACAGCTATAGCATCCTTCAATGCACGTAGGTCATTACAACAAAAGGTAAGTTTGCAGGATAAGTAAAGATTGGGATTAGCTTTCATACAAAGTAAAGGTGTGGAAACCTAAGCAAAGATTCTTACCAAGATAATGTTTTGGATGTGAGCTATGCTTAGCCATGACACCAGCCATCAGGGTCTCCTTGCTAGCACTATTGGCCTGAAACCATTCAGTTATCCAGGGCCAGTATCAGAATTAGTAACTGCTGGTAAAATGCTTTGTTGATCCTTAACAGCTGTTGGATAGCAAAAACCAAGCCATACAACAATATACCGTACCTGGAACAACAGACTCAATCCACACAGGAGCATTTCCCCGTAGAGTGAATCCAAAGCTGCTGCTTCCTTTACACACCCTCACTGTCCTAAAATAGAAAAATGGACACAACAGATAAAAAAAACTTCAATAAAGAGAATCTATGGCTAACTTAAAACATTGAAACATAATTTTTCTTAAATTCTTACTTGAAGTATTCTTCCTCTCAATATATCGTTTTTATTCAGTTGCAATGTGCCATTGAACTTGCTTGCAAATTTGACTACTCCTGGGAATTTCCTAGCACACCCCTCTCCATAGTTGATTATCCTAGTCCTTTATTTTACTGGAAGTATTAAATAACCGTATAAACTGATGTAGGTGTCAAGGTAGTAGTGATAATGGAGTGTCCCTTGAATGACAGATGTGAACCTGCTAGGGATGCGGTATAACATCCAAGTTGGTGGCACCCAGCAGCAGTCTCATTGACTATCTGTATCTATAGTAAAATAATTTCACACAGGTTCATTTTACTATATGCAGACAAGGATCACTTCCTACATCAGTTCTGTGAAACCCTAGCATTCCTCCAGAGGTAAACAGTTTGGACTTAGCACTATTGTGCTAGGAGTTTCTTGAGCAATGAGCAATTTGGACCACTCAGGTCAGTTACCACTGACACCAATGTTCTTTTTGGCTATCTGTAAGGGTGGTATTCTTCACAATGGCCAGCAATATAATACACATTCTTCCTACTCACCACAACAAATATATACTGTGAGCTGTGAAGTATAGCAGGGGTTCCCTGAAAGTTACTTCAAGGGTACCCCATGTTAACAAGTTCATGAAACGCTGCACTACATCTATGCGAATCTTTTTTTTCTCTTCTAGAAAAGGCTTTTTAATTTACTGTAAATACCTGTGTGGCTTTCCTGTGCCCACACTGCCAGCTATTAGTGAAGTGCTATTCTTTAGTCCCCTGCCCATTTCGTCGTGGCAGTGTGGCATTTGTGCTGCCTTTGTAGACACCAACAGGCTCTCATGATGGTCATCGCTGCGGCTTCTTCGTAGGCGGTTGCTGCGCTCGGTCCTAGATCGACAGATCTTGCTGATGAGACTCTGGGACACGACATGGTCAAAACGCTGCCGATGCTTCTTGGGGATAAAGATTCTGTTGAAATAAGAAACACAGCACTATAAGAGCTGGGTGAGCAGTCTGCACATTTGCACCCATAGGCCTAATTGATTGGTGTTATCTTTATAGACAGGTAAGCTATTGGATAGAAATTTGGGAACTGACAAGGAAAAAGAATTGGCCAAATAACAGAACAAATAAAGTATGTAAAAAACATAATCAACAAGTAAACACACTTACTCCCATAGTGATCTAAAAAGCTAGCAACTACAACAGTGAGACGCAATCAGTACCCTACTGACATAACCAGCAACTTCTCAAGAGAAAGGTGTCTTACCCCTCTTCCCTGCTTGGGGATGTATTGTGGAGCTCTTAAAGGACAGAAGTAGGTGCAAATCTACAAAGATGTGAGCAGGAGGAAGTAGGGGTAGATCTAATACTGTAACTGTACACACTAGAAGCAGGAGTTATGCCTTTTACATAAAACAGCTATGCCAAATCCAGAGTTATTTCCCTGAAAGTAATTGGCAGATTTCTGAAACAGAATTAAAACATCGAATACAATTACTTTGTTATTTGTGTGTTATTACTTTGATGATTTTATTACTTTTGATGATTATTTATCATAGACAGATTTTCATGTTGAGGAAAACATGCAAAAACACCAGTGTATACATTCTCATTGTTAATTATATATCTTTTCTACTTCAAAGCTAAAAAGAACGTCATCAGATGTCATTCTATCTTTTGCACAAAATAAAGCACTGCAGTGTGTGTTAAACAAATGCTGCATTGCAGAACATATTGCCACGCACATCACAATGTGTAGAGGATACATTGATGACCAGGAAACAGGATTTTTGCTTGTACATTAGGGCAGCACGGTGGTTAGCACTCTGGCCTTGGCAGTGTCGGTTTGGAATCTCAGCCAGGACATGCATGGAGTTTGCAGTTTCTCCCCGTCTTTGCGTGGGTTCCCTCCGGGTACTCCGGTTTCCCCCCACATTCATGCAGGTTCAAAACATGCAGTTAGGTTAATTGGCTTGCCACTAAAATTGACTTTAGACTGTATTAAAGACATATGACTATGGTAGGGACATTAGATTGTGAGCTCCTTTTATGGACAGCTAGTGACATGACTATGGACTTTGTAAAGCGCTGCATAATATGTTGGCGCTTTATAAATACTGTGTAATAATACATTATCAGATGGTTAAGTCAACAAAGCTTCATTTCATTTGATAGGCTAAGGTAATTATCCCTTAAACGTTGATAATTCATTTATTAAGTGAACAACCTATAATATTTTTTTTTATATCAAAACATTCACAAAGCCTTACCTTTCTTCCCAATACTAATTGTCAGAGATTTTGATCAAACCAAAAGTCACCCATATATTTAGGCCAAAGAGATATGACACAAATCCCCATTTTGAAAGCGAATGTTGTGAGGTATAACATCCTGCTGTTCATAACTGTACGCTGGCAGATAAGGGACTTAAAAGCTTATTTCATTGAGCTTAGTAACATCCCTATAATGGATATTAGTAATCAGCCAGCAAGACCTGCCCTACACAGACCCAGAGCTTAATGATTTTATGTAAGCCACTGATCTACAGAGAAGCATAGATTATATTTCATCAGAGACAGTTGTGAAAGTTCTATCAGGTCATGTGACAAAGGTTTCCCAACAAACAGGATTTATGTAGGTAATCTCTGCAATGGACGTCTATTTGCCATTGAAATGGGAGGGGGTACAGAATGACTTGTCAAGTGAAGAGATTTTTTCTGGTGTTTAAAGGGAAAGTACATTTATTTATGAATATATACGGTGAATAGGAGATAAAGCTATGGTAATGGGCACAAAATTATGGCAGTGCATGCCAGATTCAGAGCCATAGCTCTGTTAATTCTGAATTGAGACTGCAATGGTACAGAACCTCCTACGCAATTCACGCTTACATTTTGGGTGTGTTGATGGACTTATAAATATATAAGATGTAACCATTCACCACTTGTATGTCAGGTCAATAAATATGGCCACATGCATCGTCCAAGCTCAGTTGTAGATTTCCCTACTATACTCAAATCCTTGAAACATCAGATTCCAATGACAAATGTTCACAGGTAAAGATAGCTGGTCTTCTCTACAGCTGTGTTTTAAATGTTGTGATTGATATGCAAGGTTTAACGATGCCAATAACTGCTGACTATGGCACATACATACAAACTTGGTTCTGGCATGGGCTAAACAAGTCATAACAGAACAGTGAGATGTCATATAACCCAGATTTTAAGGCTGGCCATTGATGAGCACAGTGGAATGAGGGGGCAATTATGGACCTCTCTGACCTGCCTTGTAGCCCAGGAAGCGAGCAATTTTGTGTTGGCAATGCTCTTGCTCTTCATAGGTGAGCAGCTGGAAGATAAACTGCCAGATGATTTGCTTGGCTGGAGTGTCCAGGACCGGATATACATCCACTATCAGGGTGTCAATGTTCCTACAAAGAAAATAACACAGATAGAATCAGTAATTTTTAATGACTTTACCACCACTTTACACATGCTTTATATAGGTAAAAGGCTGTTAAGCAACATATCATATTGCAGCTTGAGGTCAGGCTTTTGGACAGAGGACATCTTCTGTATACATAATGGAAGAAGAGAAACCATAACACTTTACACAATTTTTAGGCTGAGTAGACATAAATGTTTATGGTTTACTTCATCATTTTGTTGTTGTCTAGGATGGATCCAATTTTAAGTACTGAAACTAAGTACACAAAGCGATGGGAAATAAAGATCTGGTATTGGTTGTAACCTGCTAACACACCATCCCAGTGGTAATACTTCAAATAACAGAAGCTACTGCCATTACCCAGTGGTAATGCTCCAAATAAGAGAGCCTACTGCCATAACCCAGTGATAATATTCCAAATCAGAGACCTAACTGCCGTAACTCAATGATAATACCCCAAATAATAAAACCTACAGCCATATCCCAGTGGTAATACTCCAAATCAGAAACTTTACTAGTATTTTCCAGTGATGACACTCTAAATAGGTGAAACTAGTGACATACCCCAGTGATAATATTCCTGATCAGATACTTATCATATCCCATGCCATATCCCAGTAATACCACTCCAAATAGGAGTCTCTACTATCCACAGTGAATTTCTACCCATCTGGGATCCAGTATCCCTAGTCTGCTATGACCTCCCACACAATGTACATTATGATATAACATGTGTGAAATATAGGAAGTGACAGTGAACCAATACAGCTTCACTATCTGTATACAGCCACCTTTGTTAAACCATTGTGTGTATACATTGCTTAAATGCTGTAGCCCTGATGTTACAGTTTAGATGGTTAAGTTCAATGATTTTTTGGGAGCTCAACTTTAAATAAGTCTCACAATTGCAAACCAGTCAGTCTCATTATAAGTACACCACGTTAGTTTTATATACATGTACAGTAGGTCACCTTTAGTCACTGGGCTGTTGATTATCTGCCAAATCTCTTTTCTAACCTTGAATCTAATTTAGATGTATAAATATATCCAAAGTCGATATGAATATTTGACAAATAGTTTGTCATTCCAGGGACTGTAAAAAGGAGATATCAGTTGCTTATAGAAGAAGGAGAAATTACCATTATGGTAAGTGGTGCTATAAAGTGGACCTTGCAATAACTTTACAATCTGTGTGAATAAATTCATCATATGTCATAATCTTCACTTTTTATTATTAAAGTGAACCTTGGACTGTTTCTCATAGCATGCTAAGCAATGTAACATTTCCAAGTTTTTATTATCTCTCACACATGCCACAGTACTCATGCTACAATTCTTTTATCTTTTCTCTCCATCTGTACTTAGAAGTCATCTTGGGTCAGCAGCTACTTTGTGGACTGGGATGCAGGCTCAGTGATGACACATTGATAACATCTCATCAGGAATATCCAATGGACTGGAGGCCCCTCTTGACTTGTAGCTTACTAAGTGCTAAATATTGCATTAATAGGTAATTAAGTGGTAAGTATGGAGGCTGCCATGTGCTCCCCCATACCCAGAGCTACTGGCATTGCTTTTTGCTTTAAAAGGCTGAAAAGTGCAGAATGATAAATTAAGGGAAAGGTGGACATGTGACTAAAGAGAGTGGTTAAGTGAACCCATGGCTTTACTCTGCATGGTCACTTACCCTTTCCCCCTAAGATTCACCACAAAGCATTGCCTTTAACACTGAACACGCCTACCTCATGTATCTATATTTGTGCAGTAGTCTAGCATTGCATTAGATGACTCATGAATTAGTTTCCTGTAATTAGGAACTCTCCTTGTGTGTAGGGGGACTGGTCTTGTACTGGTCTAGCCATGGTATTTTGTAGTTGGTGGACTACTCTGACAGCTCTGCCCTCTATTATGTGCAGTTATGTGCAGTCCCCTTTACAGGGTAATACCAGGATTTGCAAAGGAATTTGGTGCACAAAAATTTGATTTATATCTTTTATGGCCATTGACAAATCTATTTAAATAAAAAATGTTATGCCTAGAGGTCAGCTTTAACCCCTGTTCTGCACACTGATTTAAACCAAGAGCTCTGATTTGAAGCATGGAAGCACTAAGCACTGATATCCCAGAGCCAAAATACATTATTCTTTTTGGTCTCTAAACAGAGAATTTGACATTCCCCCAAACATTCCCTAATGGAAATTACTTCTAGTGAAACACATAAACCTGGAAGATTCCCACAAGGGAATGTCTGATTCCCTGTTTTATAAATAGAGCCCTAGGAGTTCATAAATGCTTATAAAAATGCTTACAGAATTAGTTGGCATTCATACCAGCTTCTACATGGTAAGAATAAACAAAACCATGCATGTACCAGGTATACAAACTTGAATAATGACAGGATAAAGAGACCTGATATGCCACTAATTGTTAGTAACAGGTGAGCTAACCCTGGTTTGTTCCCCTTTTAAATGGAACTAGTAATGAGAGGTTGTCAATACCTGTGTTGGAAGAAGCTCTCTAGCCCTTTGCAGACTGTATATCTCTCAGTGGGAGTCAGTAGGTGTTCAAGTTGTTGGCTAAAACTGCGTCCCTGGATGCGAATGTTGGAGGGAAGAATTTCTGCCACCCATTGGAGCGATGTGAGAGCAGATGATGGTATAGTGATCTCCGAATCCGAGTCTAGAAACATCAGAAAACAAAGTTATTCCATATTCAAGATTTTAAATTGTGAAAAATGGCACAAGCAGCAGGCAAGCAGAAATCTGTATATTGTAACAACTGTGGTTTATAGTCATATATTACTCTACACTAACGTTTTACATTTTGCTTTTTAAAGTCCTTCTAAAGAAGGCCAGTCCACCTAAAAGTAATATTTCAGTTTTTGGCTAGACGGTAGAAAAACCTTGTTAAACCAAATACAGTTTTCTAACATCTTTCTGTTGCGGAGACTAAGCTCCCAGGTTTGCACAATTGCTATGGCCATTATAAAAGGCTCCTACTCTCCGTCCTGGACTTTTTAATGATTTTATATCATGGAGAGTGTAACGAGAGATAATGGAACCATGGAAATAACTAGAAATCAGTTCCCCCAACAACAAAAAAATCCTCTATACCCCCTGCAAAACAAGGAGAACACGCAGGAGAGGAGTCGAAATTGCTGGCACAGCTGAAACTTTGGGAGTTATCAGAAGTCCTACCAACATTGCCAAGCAGCTCCAAAGGTAGCACTACCTGGCACTACTTCATTTTCCTTACCCTTCTAGGAAACAAATGCACTGTTATTAGGTTTCACAAGACTAGCCTCAAAACCCATCTTTTCAAACTTTCCTACCCATCTTCTTCTGTCTCCTAAACCCTCACTGCTTCCCACCATTCCATATCCCCCTGATATTGTGTGCTACTTCCTCCACCTCCAAGATTGTAAGCTCTTTGGGGCAGGTCCTCTCCTCCTGTGTAACTGTTTGTATTTGTCAGTCATTTATAACCCTTATTTGATGTACAACGCTCTGTAATATGTTGGCACTATATAAAGCCTATTTATTAATAATAATAATAGCTTGTACCAATATTAGAAAACAACCAACTTCCAAAGCAGGCTTTGATGTTTAAAAAAGCCTCAAAGTAGTCAGGCCACTTTATACTAATGAACAACAATGTAGTAAATTGTAATTTACCAGTCCATAGGTGTAGGGGCTACATTAGCTACTTTTTTAGGCAATTTACATTTTCGGCAGGGTAAACAAAAACTAATAATAAATAAATGATAAACCTGCTAATTCTGCAAGAAAGGTCCCTGTAAGGTGGGCCAAACTAAAATATTATATAGTGTTAAGAGCTCTCACCAGTTTTCTTGGTAAACTTCAGAACACCCCCTCAGGTTATAGATATGGGGCGAAGGTGTTTGTAGTATATTTCAAGAGAGCAGCCTATAGGGTGCAACTCTGCTCTTCCAAAGATACAATACAGTAAGAGAGCATTGTCACCCTACATCACATTTCCTAAAAAGCCCAATACATCAAACTAACATTGCCACTTCATCTAAGGAATAGTACATTAAAATGAAACATTGTTCTTGGATTTAAATATATAAAATGCTGACTGTAGAGCAGGACAGCCCCATGGATCAGCTGCACTCTCCCTAGAAGTAGAAAACCTCGGTAATCAGGATATTTTAATATGGCTGTGCAAGGAAGCATAGTAACCAATGTTCACATTTGCTTGGTCATTTCAGAGAAAGATGATAACTAATTAGCGGTCTGCGGTTTCTGCATGGAGTAAACAGCTTCTTGTCTGCGGAGAAAACCTCAAACAAAGCTTTGCTAGTTCTTACCTGTGCAGTAAGATATGTTCCCCTCTTCCACAACCAAGGTAGGCATGGCCCCGCTTCCCTGCAGCATGCACACCACCTTCTCATGGCTGCAATTCCTGGTAAGAAAACAGAATAGGCACAAAGCTTAAATACATTTTATAGCCTATTTTTATTTCTCTTTTAGTTTTACATATGCTATGAGATCAGATTTTCACTTGCAAATGCCAAAAAGGCCCCAATATCACATACAGGAAGAGCACTTCATGCCCTCCCACTCCAATACTGTATGCTGGCATATACAAGTAATGCCACATCCCCTTATCATAAAGGTCCCATGGTTTTATTTACAAGACGGGGGTGTCTGACCAAGTCTGATATATTACATTAGTGTGGTCTGACCCTACTAAACCATACTGTCATAATTAGTTGATGATAATGACTTAGTGACCAAGCACAATTTTTCATATTCATTTTAAATAACGGTACAGGATTCCTTACATTGGAAAAAAATCACATATACGGAGGCCTATTATTTAGTGGATTTTAAGGTAAATACATAGTTTTTTCTGCTAAATACCTGTTTAGCCAATCATGTGGTCCAGACACTGTTACAGGTTATGTCAATGAGAGTTCAGCTTTATAGACAATATTATAAATCAATGTCCTTGCAAAGTATTGCATTTTTTTACTAAAGAACATGATGCAGCAATTCTATTACATACATTCAGGCAGTTTCCGTGTGCCGGTAATCTGTTTTCATAACTGAATTTGTCACTTGCTGTAGACAAATCAAGCTGCACTGAAAAGAAGATAACTGACCTTGATATAAATGTTCACATTGATTTTGACCACCACCAATCACAGTTAAGCTTTCTCCTACCAAGTGACATTTGGAATATTATAATTTGATGGTGATCGGTGTCTCTTGGCAATGTGGATATATCTTGGTTATACTAAATACAAAACTGTCATGAGTGAAGTATGAAGGCTGTGATTGATAACCTCTGCTTCTGAAAATGCTAGTTGGCTGGCTGCCATGATGATTCTGTTGGTTTCTAAACTTTAAGTCTTTGATCCAGACAGAGTCAGCTTGATTCATTAAACCTCTCAAAGACTGGAGAAAATAGACTATGATGGGAGAACCTGGGTGATCTAGCAAACCTGGAATGGATTAGTTGTCAAATATTTTCAATCCTGGACCAGATCTATTACAGGTTTGCTGCATCACCCAGATTCTCCCATGATAGTCTATATTCTGCCGTCTTTGAGGGCATTAATAAATCAGACCCAGTATGTAGAATAGATCCTCTGACTTTTACTGTTGAGGACAGAGAGTTAACAATAAAGCCAAGGGATTAGTATTTTCAGAAGGATTGGGCATTACCTGCGGCAGAGTTCTTACACACACTCCTCACCTCATGTCCAAGCCATTCAAGAACAAGATTCTGTCTCCAGGTCGGAGACTGGCTACATCTGCAGGGCTGCCTGGAAGAGAGAAGTCATTATACTCTGACATAAGATAATGCTTTATATACACTGTTGCCCTATGCTGACTATAGGCGAGTGAAATATTTGCCTGAAGCATATTCTTAGTTAGATTCTAAATAACTAGTACAGTGGCAAAACAAGATTTAGATATAACAAACTCTTTATGCAATGGCAAAAATAATATTTGCATCCTGAGAGATAATACAGTCACCTTTTGTGCCTGTGTGCTGACCGGCTTGTGCTCACTTTAAACAGGTCATGAATTCCCATACAAGTCAATAGTAATGCACAATCCACATATAAACTGGTCTACCCTGGAAACTTTTGCCAAGTTTTGCCAAAAAATGTAAGACCTCTATAATCAGCAACTTGGAATTGACTGGTAGAAAAGCCAAGGTCAAAAACTGTGTAATTTAGCTTATATGGTCCTTTAGCTCAGGACCATATCAAGCCAGTTGCTGTCCTAATCCTAATGCTAATGGTAAATCTCCAGTACCAGATTGGCAAAAAAAGTCACCTGCTTCCATGGTGTCCATTCTTCATTAAATGAAATACTACAGAATCCCACTCACCAGCTAAGGGTAGATATTCAGCAACACCATGTTGGATCACCAGTGGTGGAGTGATGTGAAAAGAGCGGGTGAAGGTTCTTGCTCTTCTATCGGTTAAAGGGCTGGAGAATGTGGTATTGCCTTTTAAGAACAACCGAGCAGCACAGAGTCTACGTGGTCTTCTTTAGGCACCTTTCCTCTTTAACAGGTCACACACAACCTTCATTAACATTAATAGTTTCCTAGGCTGAACGCCCAAGTAAAATCTATTTTGCTATTCTTCAAAGGTGCTTGCCAGTGCTAGTAAAACAGCAGATTGTTTAGGGGGTTCTTAAGCGAGCACTATTGATCAGTAGCGAGGTGACAAATATATCACTTTTCTACTTTCTCTTCTGAAGGCAGAAAACCTTTAAACATTGCAGACAATTAAAGTAAAAAAATCTATTTTTATTGGGGCAGTTGTTTCTCACCTATATGCAAGACACTAAGAGTACTATTGATTTAAAGTATTTTAGAAATTTTATTACATGTCTGCTTTGTTTTGTGCCTTTTGAATTGTTTATTATCCTCTGCCTTTTCTGAGAGTGGGTGCAGATATATTTTAAGCTAGTACAGTGAAACAGTAGATCACAGCTATAGCATCCTTCAATGCACGTAGGTCATTACAACAAAAGGTAAGTTTGCAGGATAAGTAAAGATTGGGATTAGCTTTCATACAAAGTAAAGGTGTGGAAACCTAAGCAAAGATTCTTACCAAGATAATGTTTTGGATGTGAGCTATGCTTAGCCATGACACCAGCCATCAGGGTCTCCTTGCTAGCACTATTGGCCTGAAACCATTCAGTTATCCAGGGCCAGTATCAGAATTAGTAACTGCTGGTAAAATGCTTTGTTGATCCTTAACAGCTGTTGGATAGCAAAAACCAAGCCATACAACAATATACCGTACCTGGAACAACAGACTCAATCCACACAGGAGCATTTCCCCGTAGAGTGAATCCAAAGCTGCTGCTTCCTTTACACACCCTCACTGTCCTAAAATAGAAAAATGGACACAACAGATAAAAAAAACTTCAATAAAGAGAATCTATGGCTAACTTAAAACATTGAAACATAATTTTTCTTAAATTCTTACTTGAAGTATTCTTCCTCTCAATATATCGTTTTTATTCAGTTGCAATGTGCCATTGAACTTGCTTGCAAATTTGACTACTCCTGGGAATTTCCTAGCACACCCCTCTCCATAGTTGATTATCCTAGTCCTTTATTTTACTGGAAGTATTAAATAACCGTATAAACTGATGTAGGTGTCAAGGTAGTAGTGATAATGGAGTGTCTCTTGAATGACAGATATGAACCTGCTAGGGATGCGGTATAACATCCAAGTTGGTGGCACCCAGCAGCAGTCTCATTGACTATCTGTATCTATAGTAAAATAATTTAACACGAGTTCATTTTACTATATGCAGACAAGGATCACTTCCTACATCAGTTCTGTGAAACGCTAGCATTCCTCCAGAGGTAAACAGTTTGGACATAGCACTATTGTGCTAGGAGTTTCTTGAGCATTGAGCAATTTGGACCACTCAGGTCAGTTACCACTGACACCAATGTTCTTTTTGGCTATCTGTAAGGGTGGTATTCTTCGCAATGGCCAGCAATATAACACACATTCTTCCTACTCACCACAACAAATATATACTGTGAGCTGTGAAATATAGCAGGGGTTCCCTGAAAGTTACTTCAAGGGTGCCCCATGTTAACAAGTTCATGAAATGCTGCACTACATCTATGCCAATCTTTTTTTTCTCTTCTAGAAAAGGCTTTTTAATTTACTGTAAATACCTGTGTGGCTTTCCTGTGCCCACACTGCCAGCTATTAGTGAAGTGCTATTCTTTAGTCCCCTGCCCATTTCGTCATGGCAGTGTGGCATTTGTGCTGCCTTTGTAGACACCAACAGACTCTCATGATGGTCATCGCTGCGGCTTCTTCGTAGGCGGTTGCTGCGCTCGGTCCTAGATCGACAGATCTTGCTGATGAGACTCTGGGACACGACATGGTCAAAACGCTGCCGATGCTTCTTGGGGATAAAGATTCTGTTGAAATAAGAAACACAGCACTATAAGAGCTGGGTGAGCAGTCTGCACATTTGCACCCATAGGCCTAATTGATTGGTGTTATCTTTATAGACAGGTAAGCTATTGGATAGAAATTTGGGAACTGACAAGGAAAAAGAATTGGCCAAATAACAGAACAAATAAAGTATGTAAAAAACATAATCAACAAGTAAACACACTTACTCCCATAGTGATCTAAAAAGCTAGCAACTACAACAGTGAGACGCAATCAGTACCCTACTGACATAACCAGCAACTTCTCAAGAGAAAGGTGTCTTACCCCTCTTCCCTGCTTGGGGATGTATTGTGGAGCTCTTAAAGGACAGAAGTAGGTGCAAATCTACAAAGATGTGAGCAGGAGGAAGTAGGGGTAGATCTAATACTGTAACTGTACACACTAGAAGCAGGAGTTATGCCTTTTACATAAAACAGCTATGCCAAATCCAGAGTTATTTCCCTGAAAGTAATTGGCAGATTTCTGAAACAGAATTAAAACATCAAATACAAGTGTTATTACTTTGATGATTTTATTACTTTTGATGATTATTTATCATAGACAGATTTTCATGTTGAGGAAAACATGCAAAAACACCAGTGTATACATTCTCATTGTTAATTATATATCTTTTCCACTTCAAAGCTAAAAAGAACGTCATCAGTTTTATGAATACTCGGTGAGGTTCCAAATGAGTGCATTACAGCATTACTGAATTTACCTCTTGGGTAGCTTACAATAAAGGTTTCCACCAATGGTGAAAGAGAACATGTATATTTTGATACTGCAAATCCTAACACTTTTTTGGGCCATGGGTTTCCCATGTTAAAAACGTCGATAAATACTGTTAAAGGGTGACAACTCAGAAAATGGGCAAACTCAGAAAATGTTCAAGTCCTTCAAGGTCACACCTAAGAAAATATTCCTACCTTGCTAGCCCTACCACAATACAAATGAATAAAATATTCTGGTTATATTTAAATTTGGTATCTTCATACACAGGCCTCACTGTTGATGGCAGTAAATATTTCACAGATAAACATCCACCCTCCTGCAGAGGCCAAATACATAACCATTATTAGCCTGCTGGTCCTTCTG
>NW_027317244.1:0-19999 GCF_032062135.1 Pyxicephalus adspersus | reverse complement strand
CGATGGTTGCAAGGGGAGTTTGGAAATTAAGCTTTCCATCCTTTGCAAAGTACCTTGCCCCTGTACTGAAATACAGAGCCCCCTCCCCACATCCCATCCCCCAAGGATCCCATCTCCCAAGGAAGGGGGCTTATGGTGAAATATGAAAGTTCCCTTTAATAATGGGGCAACTAGAAATTTCCCTCTCCTAGAGAAATATGTGGAGGTCCTTTTTAAGCATTTTTAAAAATAAAGCTTCCAGAAGTAAATCCAGTGATAATAACATTGCTCATCCATGCAAATCCTCATCAATCACAATTAGCCATTGTACCATACCTTCATACCTATTATACCATCACCCAGATTCCTTGCAGTATTTCTGCAGCTTATTGAATCTTTCATTATTATTTTTTTAAGAACTAAAATGCTTTTTAATAATCAAATAAACAATAAAAATACAAATCTTTAGGTTTAGGCTTTGTAGAATTTACAAGGTTTCCCTGTTGCCAAACCAAACCCAGGCTTATCCTTATTTCTGGTTCATCGGTATACTATACTGCAGGGGGAAATGGGTTAGACCATAGCAGTCTGGGTAGAAAAACCCAATGACCTATAGACCAACTCTGTGCCCACATAGAAACAAGATAACCTGGGAAAACACCAACTTATTGGCATTTTCACCCATAAGTTTCATGTTTTTTGCTAAAATTCCATCTCTAAACCTAAACCATAAATTTTAATTATCATTATCCAGTATTTATATTACACAGCACTGTACAAAGTCCATAGTCATGTCACTAGCTGTCCCTGCGTGTTCTATTTTGAAACTTTTTTGTAATTCATTGTAATTTTGTTGGGTGGTTTTAATTTTGTAGTCCAAATCCTGCTGAGCGGTGTTGGGGTTTTGCAACTTGCCCAGCGGGATCCAGCACACAGTGGGGTCTACTGCTACTCTTTAGTATGTTGTAGATAAGAAGAGAGTACAATATATTATTACTTACTTGCAATGTTACTCTTTAAAATATCATTTCCAATACATTATGTGGGAGACGATTACATGGCTGGTGATCATGTGCAGTAAGCCAGACCGCGCTGCTTATAGCAGCAAGGGAGATCATCCAAAAAGCTGTCAATCCTCTGCTCGGCAGTCTGCTGCATCCCCGGTTTCCCTTTACCTGTGAATGGTCTCTCGGCATCCCCTGCTCTGAGAATGTGTGCAGCTGAAGGGTAATGGAGTTATGCTGCAGCCAATGAGCAGAGTAGTTCCTGGCTCAGTCCTGTATTGCCAATGGCAGATCTTTTCGCCTGTTGTAGTTTTAGGCTGGGCTGATCTGCTGCTGGTGGGTTTATTAGTTAGATTTACTGTTGCTGACCCTGTAATTGTATACTACTTGGACGGACCTTCTGTTTAGTCTTGAATACCTCATCTGGTGGACGGATTACCTGTGTATGACCTTTGGCTCTGTATTTCAGACTTGTCCTTGCTGGAATCTTGGTACTGCTTTATCTGTGGGCTCCTGGTCCTCTGGTATTCCTTCCACATGTGCACAGAACCCTTGGGGGCAATGGTATACTGGGAATACGCAACTACCCCCTGAGGCTGAGCTTGTTATAGGTGAAGAGCGTGGCGCTAGATTAGGGGACTGACAGGTGCTGGACCCGGGCCTTCATTATTAATTTTTAGATTTCCCCACATTTGCAATAAATTTATACTGTATATAATATTCTAATAATAATAGAAGTGACTTGGAGAATACAATGCATGTTGCAGGTATCTGGCAATGGTAATCTGTACTGTGCAAAGTTTGATCTTTTTCTCCAAAACGTTGCATGCTGTGCAGGCTTTATAAACGGAGATTTGGGGGTCAAGCTGATCTGTAATGGCTTGTTGGATGAATGTGAGACAATGCCAGGGGCCATCGCAGTGCCACTTTCTTTCCATCCGTGGCCATCATATTGCCACAGCCTCTCATCCCCCATCACCGCAGTCTGCCTGGGGGGGGATGGTGGCTGTATAGTACTTTAGTGTCCTCATGTAAAGCAATAGGAGAGAGAGGGGGTCTGGTCTGAGGTGTCTGCACAGAAGAGTTGCCCGGGACCCTCTAAGACAGGTAAATATTGTTCTGCATTCGCCATGTCCTCACTGGATCCAGGAACTTGGATATCCTGTGTAAAGAAGACAACGTTTGAAAATTCTGGTGGCTGGCATTGACATTGAAGAAGCGGTGGATGAAGAGATAAATGAAGTGCTGACAATGCAGTTTTTGGGCTTCCACTCTTCTAACTGTACAGTTTAGAGTGCAAGACTGGGAGCAGCCAGGAGCCTTTTCCATGAGGTTCTGTTACTGATTATTCTGAGGGGTCCAAAGTTTCTTTACTGACTTTCTTGCAGAAAGATAAATGCTATATTATCAATAATCAGGAGGGGCACAGAGTATAAAAAATGACATCCGATCAGTGTTACAAAAGCACTGCAGTGGAGTCTTGCATTAAAATCTATATACAATTATTATTAGTGGGACATTTGGTGGAAGAATCCTGTCTTCTAATTATACTTTCTAAAAAGGGATAACAATGGTGTGGAAACAAGGCTAAGCCCAACTGACAATAATACAAGAACAGGTGTGCAGAAAAATAGCACCAGGAGCTCCAAACTGATTAGACCAAATTTCCAATACAGAATGAACTGAAGACAACAGTGAAGCGTGCTGGATCTTCCATGCAGGTTTGGGGTTACAATATTGCCCTTGGTCAGTATTAGTTTACTGAAATATGAAGAGCACAGGTAGACTAATATTATATCACACAATACCATCAGGGGAGCATCTAGCTGGGCCCAGAATCATCGTGCAGCAGAGCAATGCAGCTAAAGTCATAAAGAATAACCGGGGGTGAAAAGAAAGAAGAAGTTGCAAAAGAGGTTGCACAGATCCCTCATTGCAAGATCACCGAGTCTCCATGGGGCTACATGAAGAGA
Source organism: Pyxicephalus adspersus (assembly GCF_032062135.1). NCBI lineage: Eukaryota > Metazoa > Chordata > Amphibia > Anura > Pyxicephalidae > Pyxicephalus > Pyxicephalus adspersus. The sequence continues at coordinate 17,043 of NW_027317244.1, read as the reverse complement.
CAAGAAGCAATGGAGGAAAGTGAAAAGAAAGGAATCCACATAAAAGCTCTGGAGATCTTGGAAGATCCTTAATGCCTTATAAAGTTCTTTATATAAAACAATGTGTAGGTTTACTTGGGGGAACAGATGCTCAGAGGACATATAATATTAACTTGATTTATTTTTCTGTATAAAAACTTTGAACATGGCAATTGATCATTAAAAAACTAACTTGAAATCAAGGGTGGCTTTTTAATGATAAAAGGTGAAGCTTTTCTACAAAGTTTACACCATTTCTGTATATTGTATTAAAAATGCTTAGGAATTGTTAAAAAATAACTAATTAGTAAAAGGTCAAAATAATAAAGAAGAACAAGTTGCTGTTAACATGAGCTGTGTGCATTAAGGTTCTCGGCATTAAAGTAGCCTGATCATTTTTATTGGGCTGGCACCGACAATTGGACACAATGCGGCACACAAACACGCACACCTGTGTCTGCAAGTTACAAATTATTGGCTACGGTGCTGTCCTGGAGCGGGCATGCTTAGACCTGTAGTCCCCGAGCAGTTCCAAGGCTTCATGTGCTGTTACATAGCTTGACGTGTGCCTGGGAGCTGCAGAGGGGCGCACGCTTCTGAGTGTATTTTACTTCCCGCTGAGATATATGAGCTGTTTTATATTGACTTCCAACTGTACAGAAAAAAAATCCTGTTCACATCTGGCAAATAACTGCAGTTTTGGGCTGTTTATATAGAAAGTGATGAGGTTTTTCTCTTCAACATTTCTGACAACAATTAGGGGCTTTGGGGGAATCTCCCAGACGTAAAGGTCAGGGGTGGGTTCAGCAGGAATCTGGATTCTGGGGAAATCCGCGTTTTTCACCATTAGCACAGAGCGAGCACATCTGGTATTGGTTTCTTTGACTTTTTCTTTTTTCCACTTGCAGTTGTTAGGATGGCATAACTCTGCCCTATAGAGAATGTATAGGCCCGGTGTGTTCCTGGCTGTGTACAATGACATGATGTGTCGGTGACAATTGCAGCCATGTTCATGAAATGCAACACACTGCAAGCATGCAGAAAGATTTGGGGATTTTTTTTTATAATAGATGGTAATTTACTGGATTTTAGCCCAACAGCTTGGAAGGGCGTGTTCTTGTTATGGTGTGTTAATACACACGTGTTATTCCACATGGTAACATGCCTTGAGTTAAAGCAGTCCGTTCCTTTTGACAGGGCTGCCGACTCATAGCAATGCTGCTTGTAACACACCTGCACCCTTTTCCAAAGCAACGCACATAGCATGAGCGTGCCAATCAAAATGGAAAGCTTGGCAGCAAGTGCACATAAGGCTTCATAATAACTTGCATTATGACAATGTGCAAATCGATATTGGGAATCCGCCATAAAACATCGCTGGAGGCTGATGGGCTAAGTCTGCCCGGTCCAGCTTGCAAAAATGGGAAAAAATAAAAATTCAGCGGGCAGGTATGGGCCGGACCAGGGGTAGGGAGACATGTGCCCCCATGCGTCTATATTAAAGAAGACCTATCCCCAAAAGATCTACTTTACATAAAAGGATAGAACTTTTTTCTTTTTTTTGGCTTAAAACTCCTTCCCTTCTGTCTTTACATCCAGGGGGTAAGGTGTGCATACTATTTGAATTTGCCTGCCAGTGGTAATATCTGCATGCCATTGATATTTCCTTTTGGTATTTTTCTGCATATTATTGGAATTAGTTTGCTGTTTGTAATAAATTAAATGTAGAATTTATTATTACCAAACAATGGTTTCTAGGCAAGGTATTACGTGTTTTCGGGTAATTTTATAAACAGGTCTACATGTGTTTCTTCTTCCATCATAATGGGCACAGTAACAGTGTACAGACCTGAGAACTCAGCACATTGATGGTTGGAGACCCTCATCATGGGTACAACAGGGGTACAGAAATAGGAAAGCAGTGCCTGGATATTGGGAGCCATTTCATATTGGTCTCGACACATGTATAGACCTAGGAACTCACTAACAGAGTATTTGGGAGCCAGAATTGGTTTCGGGTGGTGTCACCTTCCAATATATGCCAAATACTGAGATATGTACATCAATAAATTTGCACCAAATTATTCCGTAATCATTAGGCCAATACAGAAGGGAGCCTACATCTTTCATAAAGAAAGAATGGTATTGGTCAGGAACTTCTTACATATCTCGCTTCCTCTTGAGGGGGGTATTTATAAAACAGTGAATCTGACATTCGTCAAACAATCTCTGACGAAGAATACTAACTAGGTGGAGGTGAGCAGAACAAAAAATCAAATCAGTTGGATTAAATCAGATTGGTTAAGAAGTTCAGATTTTTTTAAAGTTTAAAATGATGATTTTTGGTGAACAATCACTAGAAATAATTTACTTTACCAATTTTAGGAAGCTAGGACAGTATGGGGCCAGTCTGAATCTATTTTTTGTTCCGTTAACCTCTAGTTGTTGTTTGGTTGTGATGGTGGCGCTAAGATTGAAAATGGTGGCAATGGTACATTTACTCCTTGGCATCAGAAACAGATGCCGGAAACAGGTCAATGATCCATGATTGATCCGCTCACTTGGGTAATATTCACATTATGAGAAAACGGGCAAATGTTTATGCAACATTGTAGAAAAATCTGTTGTATCTAACTCTTAAAATTTGCTATGGTTGCATTTGCTAAACCTCCCTGGCGGTCTGATTATATTAAGGTATATCTAGTTCTTGTTTTAATAAAATAAACTTTCCTTCCTGATTGCAGTTTTTTATTCTGGGTGTCATCACTTTTACTTTTACTTCTTCTAGGTTCTGGATCTTGGGCCATCTTAGTTGGCTGGGACAGATAGATGCAAATTCCTGCACATGAGAGTTTATTGATTCCCGGCATCCGGGAGCATGCAGGTGTAGCTTGCAACTACATTACAAGACCCCCTACATGCCCAGTATATGTAAGTGTCACCATCTGAGCAGTACCCTCTACTCTTTAACACAATTTACTTCAAGTTTGATTTCCACTGGATACCCCCTTCACCCAGCTGTTGGAGCATTCATCATTGCTCTTTAAATGGTATCTCCTGGTACAGTCCTGGCGGATCATCAGTTGAGGCACTATGGCTTTGCACAATGGTAGTTTGAGCCCTGGGAAGGGCCAAGGTGCAGAATCTAAGCAGCAGCCCGGTCTTCTTCAGAGCCCTTTAGAAGTCAGGATATTGCTCTGCAGACTGCTACTGGATTTCAGTCCTTGGGCACACCAAGGTGGGCAGAATCACTAGGCAGGGGGATAGTCAAAGAAGTCCAGTGTCAAGGCAGACAGCAAACAAGAGAGGTCAGGAACAAAGCCAGGGGCCAAAAACCAAAAATCCTGAAAATAGATACTAGTGACACAGGGGTCACCGAAGACACAGAGGAACACAGAAAACACAGAAAGGGAACATTGGAAGAGCACAAGGGAATAGACATGGAAACCGACTGAGAAACACGGGGTAATACAAGGCAGGTGAATGGGAAATGCCCAGCAAAGCTAGGGGGCTCGGCAGTAGTGGAGACATGTTGCACAAGGGCTGGGCGCTGTGTCTGAACCAGTTATATGGCTAAGGGCTATTTATACTATTATACTATTTATATGATTTATACTCCTAAGAGACTATTTCCTGATTGGTCAGCAGGAGGGAAAATACTAATTAAATCAGAAAGAACAGGCGCGCTCCAAGTCAGACCTGCCTGCATGTGCAAGAGAGAGGTGCCGGCACTTTAGTGAGGAAGAGGAAAGTGTGACACTCTCCATCCAGCACTTGCAGAAAATCTGCACCACTGACTCTCATCTTCCTCTGAAGAAGCCAGTTTTAATGAAATAGCTTGTACCAACAATACTGGGACTAAAACCCCTATATGTAAATGAATACAATTTGTACCTAATGGGCATGATTTATTAAAGTTCTCCAAGGTTGGAGAGGATACCCTTTCCTCAGTTAAGCTGGGTAATCCAGCAAACCTGGAATGGATTTCCTAAAGTCATTTTCTATTTGTTTGCAAATGTTTTCAGTCCTGGACCAGATCCATTCCAGATTTTTTGGATCACCCAGATTCATTGATACAATTGTATCCCCTCCAGGCTTGGAGAGCTTTAATAAATCATGCTCAATGTATTTATTGCACATGTAGAACTTGTTTTTCTAAATGCCAACAAACCCCCACTTTTATTCTCTGAACCTCTAAGCCTGGAGAAACAAGAAATTATGATACCTAATTTCCAAGTGATTTAAGGATTGTCAGATTCCAATTTCCAGGGAGTTCATTATTATATATTTGCTCTCTGGTACATTGTACAATGAGCTGCGCATGTTTTTTTGCACTATACTCCAGCAGTCCTATGTTCTTCCATTGATAAAAGTTTGTAAAAAGTTTCAAATAAAATATAAATAAATAATAATAATTGTAATATTTACATTATGGTTATGATAAATGACAAGAATAATAATATATCTTACTTCTAACTAGTACAATCTGTAGAATAGTATGATTACCAAATCGCTTCTGTTACCTTAAAATGCATCATATTTGATATATCCCTGCGGTGATCCTGTTTCTAATAATATTTATTCTATAATAGACATTAAACATAAAATATGGCTCTTCCCCCCCAGCTCTCCCCATAATATAGTTGAGTTTCTTGTATCACACATCATTTGGCAGGAGTCGTGATGGATGTCAGTGATCAACTCAACAGAGCAAACCTCCGATAAGAAAAAATATCTGCACCTTGGCCAAACTACTTTGGCTCAAACCGTCCAGAAAGTTATCAGTCTTTGAGATCTCATAAGATCGCGGTGTCTGGAAAACATATTAAATGTGCCATTAAACACACGACAGTAAAAGAAAAAAAAAATAAGAGGAAGGGGGGTGGTGGACGCTCAAGAAACTGTGCAGGATGGCGGTAATGTCTTCTTGTTTCCAGTGTAATCCAATTTTAAGAAGTTAACATTAACCAGGCGGCTGAGTTCGGCCAATACAGCTCACTGCATACTTTTTTCCATTGGTTTGGTTCAAAATGTGAAGGTCCAGACTTCCACAAGTCATTCGTCTTGCTCATTCTATCGTCGCCTGCTAAATAAATGTTTTGGAGTTTTGAGGTTGGATTGGGGTTCATGACTGTGAAAGGTCAGAAATGAATAAAAGGTTCAGGGTGGGAAATAAAAGCGATTGCTCAAATAATGATCATTGAAGGTGCAAGCCAGGCAACCACGAGAAGCAAACGGAGGCTTTGAGTGGATTGAGAATGAGAAATAATTTTAATATAAGGTTCAGCATTGTGAGTAAGGTGTAAAGGTAACTCTGGCAGGTATTTATTACCTAATATACTAATATACTCTTATAGATTTATTGAAGTGTGATTGTTTAAAGTAATTTATTTAATAAAGAAAGTTATTTTATTAAGAAAACCTTAATGGGGGCATGGCCATATAATTCCAAAAGATGGTTTAGTGAGGTATTTTATTGTATAAAGGTATTTATTATTATAAAGAACTATTTTTGGCTAGAATCTCATTATACGTTCCTTACCCCTGTCCTGGGATGATTCCTTTGGGATGCGGAGCAGGGGAAGAAGACATTCCAACCCATTGCAAGGACATCTTCTTATACAGAGGGGTACGGTAAGGTACGTGGAAGTTAAAAAGGCCCAACTCTTTCCCTACTTCAATGATTTTCCCACTTTCTGATCTAAAGTTTAATATTCCAAGGAAAGGGGCTCACAATTTTAAATTGTAGACCTAAGGAGTAAGTGGGGACAAAGGGTAAAACATTTTTAAAAATACAAATTTGGATAATCTCTTTCACCAGAAAGTGATTTTCAAGGAATGCTTTCATTTTCGACCTTCCATAATCTCCATTGATGAACATTCAGTGATGTTTGTTCTTGAACCCTGACAACCCTACCCATGACCCATCGGTATGATGTTTTGTTTCTATTGCCACCTCCCCCACCATTGTAAAGCCGTGTTTACTGGACTAATAATAGTACACTTCACACTCGCATAAACTTACCCTTGGCGCGGGTCTATCCGAAGATTTATTTTGTAAAAGAATGCAAGTTAATTCCAGCCAGAAAAAAAGGAAAGTTTTATAAATCTCAACAGCAAAGTCCATAGCAAGTGGGGGCAGCAAAGGTGAAACTCCAGGTTTGTCTTAATCCAGCGAGGAAAAGGCTTGGCTCTAAATTAGGATGGAAAAATAAATATATTCCTGGGCTCGTGTGAGCTAAAATTAGTGCGTGAAGGTCTGAAAACGTTTACAGCTCTGTAGATTTCCCATAAGTTCATTGGTACTGAGGACGTGGAGGTGTCTAACCTCTGCTTCTGAAAATTCAGGTTTACTGGTTATCGTGTTAATTCCACCGGTGCAGAACAAGGACAAGAACAAGGACGCGGGTCAAGCTTATTCTGGGACAGAAAGCAGAATCAGCAATGGAATTCTCCATCTTTGTAGGGCAGGCAGTGGGGAGCATTTCAGAAGAAGAAGAGTTAGATGGAGGTACAATATTTCCAGCCATCGAGGATGTCAAGCTTGAGGATAAAGTTCATGTGTGTCATTAGCATGGGTTCAGCTTGAATTCTGTGTTTTATTATCTGCAACATATCAAAATGATGGCGGATTCTGGAAGATGATTCCGTTTCAAACCCCAGTAACGGTGGCTTTGTATTGAGTCAACGGCCCCACTATAAAAGGGGTGCAAAGTGCCTTGGGTCTTGGAGTGGTCACTTTTAGCTCTTATTTCATACATGGCAAACTTTATTCATTTAATTTTGAGCTTCAGGGCAACAGCATGAGGTTCTTCTTAAATTCCTTACCCTATTCAGGAATGCAGGATAGGTGGCCGGCACATGTTCATCCCTTCCTGGACCAGATCAGACCACATACCTTTCAACATAGGGAAGCGATGGTTGCAAGGGGAGTTTGGAAATTAAGCTTTCCATCCTTTGCAAAGTACCTTGCCCCTGTACTGAAATACAGAGCCCCCTCCCCACATCCCATCCCCCAAGGATCCCATCTCCCAAGGAAGGGGGCTTATGGTGAAATATGAAAGTTCCCTTTAATAATGGGGCAACTAGAAATTTCCCTCTCCTAGAGAAATATGTGGAGGTCCTTTTTAAGCATTTTTAAAAATAAAGCTTCCAGAAGTAAATCCAGTGATAATAACATTGCTCATCCATGCAAATCCTCATCAATCACAATTAGCCATTGTACCATACCTTCATACCTATTATACCATCACCCAGATTCCTTGCAGTATTTCTGCAGCTTATTGAATCTTTCATTATTATTTTTTTAAGAACTAAAATGCTTTTTAATAATCAAATAAACAATAAAAATACAAATCTTTAGGTTTAGGCTTTGTAGAATTTACAAGGTTTCCCTGTTGCCAAACCAAACCCAGGCTTATCCTTATTTCTGGTTCATCGGTATACTATACTGCAGGGGGAAATGGGTTAGACCATAGCAGTCTGGGTAGAAAAACCCAATGACCTATAGACCAACTCTGTGCCCACATAGAAACAAGATAACCTGGGAAAACACCAACTTATTGGCATTTTCACCCATAAGTTTCATGTTTTTTGCTAAAATTCCATCTCTAAACCTAAACCATAAATTTTAATTATTTTTATCCAGTATTTATAATATATTACACAGCACTGTACAAAGTCCATAGTCATGTCACTAGCTGTCCCTGCGTGTTCTATTTTGAAACTTTTTTGTAATTCATTGTAATTTTGTTGGGTGGTTTTAATTTTGTAGTCCAAATCCTGCTGAGCGGTGTTGGGGTTTTGCAACTTGCCCAGCGGGATCCAGCACACAGTGGGGTCTACTGCTACTCTTTAGTATGTTGTAGATAAGAAGAAAGTACAATATATTATTACTTACTTGCAATGTTACTCTTTAAAATATCATTTCCAATACATTATGTGGGAGACGATTACATGGCTGGTGATCATGTGCAGTAAGCCAGACCGAGCTGCTTATAGCAGCAAGGGAGATCACTCAAATAGCTGTCAATCCTCTGCTCGGCAGTCTGCTGCATCCCCGGTTTCCCTTTACCTGTGAATGGTCTCTCGGCATCCCCTGCTCTGAGAATGTGTGCAGCTGAAGGGTAATGGAGTTATGCTGCAGCCAATGAGCAGAGTAGTTCCTGGCTCAGTCCTGTATTGCCAATGGCAGATGTTTTCGCCTGTTGTAGTTTTAGGCTGGGCTGATCTGCTGCTGGTGGGTTTATTAGTTAGATTTACTGTTGCTGACCCTGTAATTGTATGCTACTTGGACGGACCTTCTGTTTAGTCTTGAATACCTCATCTGGTGGACGGATTACCTGTGTATGACCTTTGGCTCTGTATTTCAGACTTGTCCTTGCTGGAATCTTGGTACTGCTTTATCTGTGGGCTCCTGGTCCTCTGGTATTCCTTCCACATGTGCACAGAACCCTTGGGGGCAATGGTATACTGGGAATACGCAACTACCCCCTGAGGCTGAGCTTGTTATAGGTGAAGAGCGTGGCGCTAGATTAGGGGACTGACAGGTGCTGGACCCGGGCCTTCATTATTAATTTTTAGATTTCCCCACATTTGCAATAAATTTATACTGTATATAATATTCTAATAATAATAGAAGTGACTTGGAGAATACAATGCATGTTGCAGGTATCTGGCAATGGTAATCTGTACTGTGCAAAGTTTGATCTTTTTCTCCAAAACGTTGCATGCTGTGCAGGCTTTATAAATGGAGATTTGGGGGTCAAGCTGATCTGTAATGGCTTGTTGGATGAATGTGAGACAATGCCAGGGGCCATCGCAGTGCCACTTTCTTTCCATCCGTGGCCATCATATTGCCACAGCCTCTCATCCCCCATCACCGCAGTCTGCCTGGGGGGGGATGGTGGCTGTATAGTACTTTAGTGTCCTCATGTAAAGCAATAGGAGAGAGAGGGGGTCTGGTCTGAGGTGTCTGCACAGAAGAGTTGCCCGGGACCCTCTAAGACAGGTAAATATTGTTCTGCATTCGCCATGTCCTCACTGGATCCAGGAACTTGGATATCCTGTGTAAAGAAGACAACGTTTGAAAATTCTGGTGGCTGGCATTGACATTGAAGAAGCGGTGGATGAAGAGATAAATGAAGTGCTGACAATGCAGTTTTTGGGCTTCCACTCTTCTAACTGTACAGTTTAGAGTGCAAGACTGGGAGCAGCCAGGAGCCTTTTCCATGAGGTTCTGTTACTGATTATTCTGAGGGGTCCAAAGTTTCTTTACTGACTTTCTTGCAGAAAGATAAATGCTATATTATCAATAATCAGGAGGGGCACAGAGTATAAAAAATGACATCCGATCAGTGTTACAAAAGCACTGCAGTGGAGTCTTGCATTAAAATCTATATACAATTATTATTAGTGGGACATTTGGTGGAAGAATCCTGTCTTCTAATTATACTTTCTAAAAAGGGATAACAATGGTGTGGAAACAAGGCTAAGCCCAACTGACAATAATACAAGAACAGGTGTGCAGAAAAATAGCACCAGGAGCTCCAAACTGATTAGACCAAATTTCCAATACAGAATGAACTGAAGACAACAGTGAAGCGTGCTGGATCTTCCATGCAGGTTTGGGGTTACAATATTGCCCTTGGTCAGTATTAGTTTACTGAAATATGAAGAGCACAGGTAGACTAATATTATATCACACAATACCATCAGGGGAGCATCTAGCTGGGCCCAGAATCATCGTGCAGCAGAGCAATGCAGCTAAAGTCATAAAGAATAACCGGGGGTGAAAAGAAAGAAGAAGTTGCAAAAGAGGTTGCACAGATCCCTCATTGCAAGATCACCGAGTCTCCATGGGGCTACATGAAGAGACAAGAAGCAATGGAGGAAAGTGAAAAGAAAGGAATCCACATAAAAGCTCTGGAGATCTTGGAAGATCCTTAATGCCTTATAAAGTTCTTTATATAAAACAATGTGTAGGTTTACTTGGGGGAACAGATGCTCAGAGGACATATAATATTAACTTGATTTATTTTTCTGTATAAAAACTTTGAACATGGCAATTGATCATTAAAAAACTAACTTGAAATCAAGGGTGGCTTTTTAATGATAAAAGGTGAAGCTTTTCTACAAAGTTTACACCATTTCTGTATATTGTATTAAAAATGCTTAGGAATTGTTAAAAAATAACTAATTAGTAAAAGGTCAAAATAATAAAGAAGAACAAGTTGCTGTTAACATGAGCTGTGTGCATTAAGGTTCTCGGCATTAAAGTAGCCTGATCATTTTTATTGGGCTGGCACCGACAATTGGACACAATGCGGCACACAAACACGCACACCTGTGTCTGCAAGTTACAAATTATTGGCTACGGTGCTGTCCTGGAGCGGGCATGCTTAGACCTGTAGTCCCCGAGCAGTTCCAAGGCTTCATGTGCTGTTACATAGCTTGACGTGTGCCTGGGAGCTGCAGAGGGGCGCACGCTTCTGAGTGTATTTTACTTCCCGCTGAGATATATGAGCTGTTTTATATTGACTTCCAACTGTACAGAAAAAAAATCCTGTTCACATCTGGCAAATAACTGCAGTTTTGGGCTGTTTATATAGAAAGTGATGAGGTTTTTCTCTTCAACATTTCTGACAACAATTAGGGGCTTTGGGGGAATCTCCCAGACGTAAAGGTCAGGGGTGGGTTCAGCAGGAATCTGGATTCTGGGGAAATCCGCGTTTTTCACCATTAGCACAGAGCGAGCACATCTGGTATTGGTTTCTTTGACTTTTTCTTTTTTCCACTTGCAGTTGTTAGGATGGCATAACTCTGCCCTATAGAGAATGTATAGGCCCGGTGTGTTCCTGGCTGTGTACAATGACATGATGTGTCGGTGACAATTGCAGCCATGTTCATGAAATGCAACACACTGCAAGCATGCAGAAAGATTTGGGGATTTTTTTTTATAATAGATGGTAATTTACTGGATTTTAGCCCAACAGCTTGGAAGGGCGTGTTCTTGTTATGGTGTGTTAATACACACGTGTTATTCCACATGGTAACATGCCTTGAGTTAAAGCAGTCCGTTCCTTTTGACAGGGCTGCCGACTCATAGCAATGCTGCTTGTAACACACCTGCACCCTTTTCCAAAGCAACGCACATAGCATGAGCGTGCCAATCAAAATGGAAAGCTTGGCAGCAAGTGCACATAAGGCTTCATAATAACTTGCATTATGACAATGTGCAAATCGATATTGGGAATCCGCCATAAAACATCGCTGGAGGCTGATGGGCTAAGTCTGCCCGGTCCAGCTTGCAAAAATGGGAAAAAATAAAAATTCAGCGGGCAGGTATGGGCCGGACCAGGGGTAGGGAGACATGTGCCCCCATGCGTCTATATTAAAGAAGACCTATCCCCAAAAGATCTACTTTACATAAAAGGATAGAACTTTTTTCTTTTTTTTGGCTTAAAACTCCTTCCCTTCTGTCTTTACATCCAGGGGGTAAGGTGTGCATACTATTTGAATTTGCCTGCCAGTGGTAATATCTGCATGCCATTGATATTTCCTTTTGGTATTTTTCTGCATATTATTGGAATTAGTTTGCTGTTTGTAATAAATTAAATGTAGAATTTATTATTACCAAACAATGGTTTCTAGGCAAGGTATTACGTGTTTTCGGGTAATTTTATAAACAGGTCTACATGTGTTTCTTCTTCCATCATAATGGGCACAGTAACAGTGTACAGACCTGAGAACTCAGCACATTGATGGTTGGAGACCCTCATCATGGGTACAACAGGGGTACAGAAATAGGAAAGCAGTGCCTGGATATTGGGAGCCATTTCATATTGGTCTCGACACATGTATAGACCTAGGAACTCACTAACAGAGTATTTGGGAGCCAGAATTGGTTTCGGGTGGTGTCACCTTCCAATATATGCCAAATACTGAGATATGTACCTCAATAAATTTGCACCAAATTATTCCGTAATCATTAGGCCAATACAGAAGGGAGCCTACATCTTTCATAAAGAAAGAATGGTATTGGTCAGGAACTTCTTACATATCTCGCTTCCTCTTGAGGGGGGTATTTATAAAACAGTGAATCTGACATTCGTCAAACAATCTCTGACGAAGAATACTAACTAGGTGGAGGTGAGCAGAACAAAAAATCAAATCAGTTGGATTAAATCAGATTGGTTAAGAAGTTCAGATTTTTTTAAAGTTTAAAATGATGATTTTTGGTGAACAATCACTAGAAATAATTTACTTTACCAATTTTAGGAAGCTAGGACAGTATGGGGCCAGTCTGAATCTATTTTTTGTTCCGTTAACCTCTAGTTGTTGTTTGGTTGTGATGGTGGCGCTAAGATTGAAAATGGTGGCAATGGTACATTTACTCCTTGGCATCAGAAACAGATGCCGGAAACAGGTCAATGATCCATGATTGATCCGCTCACTTGGGTAATATTCACATTATGAGAAAACGGGCAAATGTTTATGCAACATTGTAGAAAAATCTGTTGTATCTAACTCTTAAAATTTGCTATGGTTGCATTTGCTAAACCTCCCTGGCGGTCTGATTATATTAAGGTATATCTAGTTCTTGTTTTAATAAAATAAACTTTCCTTCCTGATTGCAGTTTTTTATTCTGGGTGTCATCACTTTTACTTTTACTTCTTCTAGGTTCTGGATCTTGGGCCATCTTAGTTGGCTGGGACAGATAGATGCAAATTCCTGCACATGAGAGTTTATTTATTCCCGGCATCCGGGAGCATGCAGGTGTAGCTTGCAACTACATTACAAGACCCCCTACATGCCCAGTATATGTAAGTGTCACCATCTGAGCAGTACCCTCTACTCTTTAACACAATTTACTTCAAGTTTGATTTCCACTGGATACCCCCTTCACCCAGCTGTTGGAGCATTCATCATTGCTCTTTAAATGGTATCTCCTGGTACAGTCCTGGCGGATCATCAGTTGAGGCACTATGGCTTTGCACAATGGTAGTTTGAGCCCTGGGAAGGGCCAAGGTGCAGAATCTAAGCAGCAGCCCGGTCTTCTTCAGAGCCCTTTAGAAGTCAGGATATTGCTCTGCAGACTGCTACTGGATTTCAGTCCTTGGGCACACCAAGGTGGGCAGAATCACTAGGCAGGGGGATAGTCAAAGAAGTCCAGTGTCAAGGCAGACAGCAAACAAGAGAGGTCAGGAACAAAGCCAGGGGCCAAAAACCAAAAATCCTGAAAATAGATACTAGTGACACAGGGGTCACCGAAGACACAGAGGAACACAGAAAACACAGAAAGGGAACATTGGAAGAGCACAAGGGAATAGACATGGAAACCGACTGAGAAACACGGGGTAATACAAGGCAGGTGAATGGGAAATGCCCAGCAAAGCTAGGGGGCTCGGCAGTAGTGGAGACATGTTGCACAAGGGCTGGGCGCTGTGTCTGAACCAGTTATATGGCTAAGGGCTATTTATACTATTATACTATTTATATGATTTATACTCCTAAGAGACTATTTCCTGATTGGTCAGCAGGAGGGAAAATACTAATTAAATCAGAAAGAACAGGCGCGCTCCAAGTCAGACCTGCCTGCATGTGCAAGAGAGAGGTGCCGGCACTTTAGTGAGGAAGAGGAAAGTGTGACACTCTCCATCCAGCACTTGCAGAAAATCTGCACCACTGACTCTCATCTTCCTCTGAAGAAGCCAGTTTTAATGAAATAGCTTGTACCAACAATACTGGGACTAAAACCCCTATATGTAAATGAATACAATTTGTACCTAATGGGCATGATTTATTAAAGTTCTCCAAGGTTGGAGAGGATACCCTTTCCTCAGTTAAGCTGGGTAATCCAGCAAACCTGGAATGGATTTCCTAAAGTCATTTTCTATTTGTTTGCAAATGTTTTCAGTCCTGGACCAGATCCATTCCAGATTTTTTGGATCACCCAGATTCATTGATACAATTGTATCCCCTCCAGGCTTGGAGAGCTTTAATAAATCATGCTCAATGTATTTATTGCACATGTAGAACTTGTTTTTCTAAATGCCAACAAACCCCCACTTTTATTCTCTGAACCTCTAAGCCTGGAGAAACAAGAAATTATGATACCTAATTTCCAAGTGATTTAAGGATTGTCAGATTCCAATTTCCAGGGAGTTCATTATTATATATTTGCTCTCTGGTACATTGTACAATGAGCTGCGCATGTTTTTTTGCACTATACTCCAGCAGTCCTATGTTCTTCCATTGATAAAAGTTTGTAAAAAGTTTCAAATAAAATATAAATAAATAATAATAATTGTAATATTTACATTATGGTTATGATAAATGACAAGAATAATAATATATCTTACTTCTAACTAGTACAATCTGTAGAATAGTATGATTACCAAATCGCTTCTGTTACCTTAAAATGCATCATATTTGATATATCCCTGCGGTGATCCTGTTTCTAATAATATTTATTCTATAATAGACATTAAACATAAAATATGGCTCTTCCCCCCCAGCTCTCCCCATAATATAGTTGAGTTTCTTGTATCACACATCATTTGGCAGGAGTCGTGATGGATGTCAGTGATCAACTCAACAGAGCAAACCTCCGATAAGAAAAAATATCTGCACCTTGGCCAAACTACTTTGGCTCAAACCGTCCAGAAAGTTATCAGTCTTTGAGATCTCATAAGATCGCGGTGTCTGGAAAACATATTAAATGTGCCATTAAACACACGACAGTAAAAGAAAAAAAAAATAAGAGGAAGGGGGGTGGTGGACGCTCAAGAAACTGTGCAGGATGGCGGTAATGTCTTCTTGTTTCCAGTGTAATCCAATTTTAAGAAGTTAACATTAACCAGGCGGCTGAGTTCGGCCAATACAGCTCACTGCATACTTTTTTCCATTGGTTTGGTTCAAAATGTGAAGGTCCAGACTTCCACAAGTCATTCGTCTTGCTCATTCTATCGTCGCCTGCTAAATAAATGTTTTGGAGTTTTGAGGTTGGATTGGGGTTCATGACTGTGAAAGGTCAGAAATGAATAAAAGGTTCAGGGTGGGAAATAAAAGCGATTGCTCAAATAATGATCATTGAAGGTGCAAGCCAGGCAACCACGAGAAGCAAACGGAGGCTTTGAGTGGATTGAGAATGAGAAATAATTTTAATATAAGGTTCAGCATTGTGAGTAAGGTGTAAAGGTAACTCTGGCAGGTATTTATTACCTAATATACTAATATACTCTTCATTAGGATGGAGCCATTTTTGCCCAGGCACAATCCAGGATCACCGGCTACAGAGAAGCCAACACAGGGACTATACAACCATGTAAATCTTATTTTCTGCTTAACCTGCTGCTTCCTAAATTCCCAAGGGATCAAATTACCCTTTCCAAAGGGTGATCAAGCCATTAATATGCTAAACCTATGCTGTACCTGTGGCTGAAGTTGAATACATTTGATTCAGGAGTACACCTTATACATCTGGACCCCCATTAACAACCAGAGTTTATATAACAACTCATTTTCAGTGAGTTTAAACCCCAACACTTTGATGTTTATCCACTGTATCTACCCAAATTCCTCTGCAGTTTATCTTTAACCTTGCTTGAAGGTGTTCTTCTACCATGTTCATATTATGACTTTGACTCCTGTTTATGATGGTATAATATTATTAAAAGCTAGCCACTATCGATACTCCCAAGGAAGCAGACCGAATCTGCGAAACGCGTAGAGTTTAGACATACTCCCCAAACTTTCATCTCATTTGGAGAGCAACCTACTTAGTACTTACCACTATTAGTAGTCAATACATTATATGTTTAAAATACATTAGCTGAGGTTTTCTGTTTAGTGCACACATTGGCTCATGGTTTGGTTTTTATTGAATTATTGATCTACAATTGTTGCATTTATATGATTAAATTATGTTTTTAATAATGTTGTAAATAAAAGATGATTTTAATACAATATTAATTGTGGTTCCTTTATCCAACAAGTTTGCCCCTTTTGGAAGTCTGCCTCTTCCTAATAGGGAAAATTATTCCTTCTAATTTCATTCTAAAGATTCTGTATGGGTTAAAATGGGAACTGCGCCATGTGACGGAGGAAGGGGGGGGGGGGGCAAATTTATTAGATGTCTAATAGAATAATTTGCATTATATATCAATAATAAAAATGTTGCCAATCCTAAATACCTTTTTTTCATTAGCACCAAACCTTAATTGGGCAACACTTTTGGGTTTGTATTGCCTTGTATGTTTGTTATGTAAAGCTGAGTGATCTTGTTCCTTTTTTTTACTCTCCAAAGGAAATTTGAACACATTTCCACTAATTTCTCTGCTTGTTCTTATTTTTGAAAAGTGGTGATAAGTTTTTTGCAAAGTGTTGAAGTGTCACTCTATGGTGTTTCTGATCCCTGCTATGGACCTTATGTGGTACCTCTGTTCATGACTTTTAGAAGCCAGGGAACTAAACCATTTCCAAATGCAAGTGAAAAAAGTTGAAAATTATTTGCTTTTTTATGTATAGACCCCACCCATGCTTAAAGATGCCACCAATGGAGCAATACGTTGCAAATAGTGTTTGTCAGATGGTTCTGATAGGAGTCAGTTCTGGCTTAGATTACAGTTAGAGCAGTTTAGGTTTAGAAAGTTAACATACAACTCATGTAACAATATATATTTTAATATTCCTCAGCGCCATCAATCATCACCTAATACAGATTCCACATCCCAGGTCCAACAGTACCAAAAACCACAAGAAAGTGACGCTTTTGGAACTTTAAAGGCATCTATTGCCTATAATTAATCAACAATCATCGATTTAAAATTAAAAAATTATATAACAATAACAAGTCAACAAATTAGAAAATCCTAAAATCAAAACTTAGTTATTGACAATTGTGCTCGACGCGATTCACAGATCATATTTAGCGTCTTCAGGAGCCAAAGCGGACTATGATCTGCAAAATGCGTTGAGCACCATTATAAACAACTGAATTTTGTTTTATGGCTTCTTACTGT
>NW_027317243.1:0-19999 GCF_032062135.1 Pyxicephalus adspersus | reverse complement strand
TATAATACATAAATGTGCTTAGCATAGGGCTGTTCTGGCCACAACCATCACGGCTCCCACCAGTGACATTCCACTATAATCATTGCCGCCCTCACATTTTTTCGCAAGCTAGCTGGCCTAGGGGAAAAAAAAAGTACAGTGTAGCAAAAAACAAAAAAAACTAATAGCAATTAAAGTGCATCTTAAGTCAAAACTTTTTGTTTTTGAGAATGGAAGGGATAGAACCACTGTCAGGTTTTCATTGCTGCCTGTGTCAATGCTGGAGAGATGCACGCTTTTTGTTCTAAAGTCATTATTATTATAAATAGAGGAAATTGTAATAATTTAGGATGTCATCAAATCAGGACTAGAGGGGAAATCTTTTTTTGAGGACTCCTGTTGCAGTGGCCACTGTTCAAGTGGTTCTCTTCCTTAGGAAAAATTCACCTGTTGTAGATACTGGACAGTGAAAGGAGAAAATGCTCTTATCTCCCTGTAACTTTGATCTCCGCTCCTATGTCCTTTCTTAAAAAGAGAACTGAAGCCAAACTGAAAGGCTCTTGCTGCTTCTACATCTTCCCAATGGAATACAGCGGGCCTATACAGCGCTGTCCACTGGAAATCCTCAGGGACAGAAGGAAGTATGGTATATCTGGGAAATTAGACCGGGCCAGATGTCCTAAAACGGCAGATCTCTGACAAGATATAGCACACCAACTGATGGCAGCACAGACACATATATGAGGAATGTTTAAATAATGAAAGCCTCACATTTTACCAGCTTACAAAGCATGTTTTTCAACAAAACACCCACAAGCATGACAATCCCCAGGAATTCTTCAGCTTTGGTTTTGAGGAAGTAATGTTTGTGTTCAGAAGACTGCAGTGTTGTAATTCTTTAGATTTCACTGCAGAGCTGGTTAGTTCCTCTTAGCATTATCATAGCTTGAATTGACTTTGTATAGTTGCTTCCTAAATTCCACTTTGAAGAAGGCAGTTCCCATATCTTGCATTGATGAGATGTAGCAAGCTTGAAGCAGAATTATGTAAACTGGATAAATGGCTCCATAGCTGTATCTGTGCTAGAAAACTATGATACAGAATACGTGAAAACATCTTTAAATATGAATAAAATAGACCCTTGGTTGTGGTACTGGGAAGACAAACTTAAGCAATGTTGAGTTCATTCTCTGTTGCTACACAAGAATTTGTACTGTGGCTCAATGGTCCATCCTATGGGCTACTAGGTGGTGCCTGGTCTTATTTACACAGTCTGGTCTCTAAATCATTATCATTAACTTACATAAATGTAGAGATATGAGTTTTCCCCAAAGCTATAAACATCCATATTGGATGATCATTTTTGTCTTTTATTCAGCTTTACAGTACAAATTTCTTCCAGCTCAGGGAAACTCTTTAGCCTCCCTGGCAGTCTGAATATGTCTGTATTTTTATGTCAAAAGCGGTATATTGTTTTGTGTGGAAATTTAATATTCGAGGCCTGTAATTGTTAGGAATAACTCCCGGGTATAAGTTTGAAACACAATTAATAAATTAAAATATAATAATTATAAAAAAATGAATTTAATAATTTTAAAAATTTAAAACATTTTAAAATTTGTCCAAACAAGGGTACAATATTAGAATAAACTTTTGGATTTATTTTTTAACTTTTTTACTGTGAAAAGCAAGCCAGGGACAGCTAAGGACGCCACTGGATTGAGGGGAGCAGGTAGCTTTTTTTTTCCAGCACGAGTGTGGCTCAGGATTACCGCTTTTGGTACATAAAAATCACCCCAAGCCACACTCGAGAATACCGCCAGGGGGTTATACTGCTCTTATACTGAGGGTAAAGGAATAATGCTCTGGCAATAGCTGACCCACAATAAGTTACAAACGCTGTCCATCACAGTAATGAGCCAATAGTAAAGCCTAGTAGGTAGGAGAGATGGGCCAAGCACAATTATGGCACCTGAAGTCCCCATGGGCCATACACATCAATCAAGTAATCTGTGTAAGCATCTCACCATAACTATCTTGTATAGGTGCTGGCAAGTTGGCATTTTTAGATGTCAGCAGCGTCCAATGTTTTTTTTATATTTAATAGTTTCCTGCTTGTTATGCTGCTCTAATGACCTGGAACAGATCAGCTGTTCATCCTATATTTACTGCATACTTGTTCTAGATCAGAGACAACCACAAATAGCAAAGAACAGGAGGGAGGAGAAAGTGTGTCCCACCTGTGTGACTTTGCATTATGTGTAATACCTAACCTGCTTACGTGCATCCCTGTCATATGCACAAGAAAAGATCAAGACACAAAACTGGGTCACGCTATGCAAATCAGCACAGTGCAGGTCTCCAATTAAAGTTTCTTGAACTATGGAGAGCAGGCACGGAAACTGTTTCTGTGAAATAATGACTGGGGATGACATGGAAATCTGTGGTCTGTGGATGTGCTGCTTGGGTTCAGTGAATCTAGCAGATTTAAAGTTACCAAGATCTAGTTCCCCCATGTGTGTTTGTGCTGTTAGTCATAATGCATGACCTGCAATGCCCATGCGAGGCAATGGGAATGATAAGAAGCCAGTCTTCCCCAGTATAAACCTACATGGATAAATGTAGAGGCTTTGCTGTGTATCTTCCTGAACTGCAAGGCATCCCCAGCAGTGCACTTGCAGGTTAGGTTTTTGAGACTTAAGGCTAAATTGTTCCTAGAAAAAGGAAGAGATAGGGAGATTTTTTAAGGGTCTTGTAATCAAAGGGGTTAAAAGCTTGAGAGTAAACGGATGACAATTATTAGTCATGGAATCATGACCATTCTGCTGTGTTTAAATGGCATCTCTTGGTCTTTGCAGATGTTTTAACAAATTAATTTCCTGTGTGCCAATCTGGTCATTTCCTTTTTTTTGGTGCTCAGATTTAAAAAGTTTAGGAGTACTTGTTCTGGGGTGTTCTCTGATCTCCCTGCAATTCGGGTCTCTTTCACAGCAGAATTCAAAGATAGAAGACGATGATTAGAGCCCAACATCTGCAAATGGTAAAGTGTTCTATTGATTTATAATATTTAATGTTGAAATGTCTCAACTTCAAGTAGGTACCGACTATATTTTAAGACCTTCTCTGTTATCAATCTAAAGGCCACTTAAAGGTGAGAGATATCCCAACTGGACCAATTAATACATCAAATACCATGTAGTGAACATCCATCCAAACTGCCCATATCAGACCATTTACTAGGCACATCCACAACTGTTGCAGATTGGGCTTTTTATCATTGGAGACCCGAAGAAGAAATAATTCGGCTTCAGATATCACTGATTTTTTTTTTTTTATAGGTCACTTTGATATTAAGCAAACTCCACAATATAATAAAATAGAACAGCCAATTTAAATCTGAACTATAGTTCTGATTCAGAAGAGAACACTCTATAATGTGCAGTAACAGTGGGATGTTGGGATATGCTGGGTCCAGGACTGAATGATTTCCTGCACGCATGAACAGTTACGTTATTCCAGTAAAGGGCCCAATAAAATGGTAGCACCTGACCCAGCCAGAATAGGGGAGTGTAACAAATTGCAATCAGGAAGGAGTATTTATTTTATTGTAGAGACATCACCTCTACCTTCTACAATAAGTTACAATTTTTTTTTGTTTTGTTTTGTTTTGAAAGCCTAGTTCTGCTTTAAATATGAAAACACAAATCCAGCTTTCTACTTCAATCCGGAGTAGTCAGTCCGCATTTTTCCTGTCACTAGTGTTCTCCCCAACCCCTTTAAACTAGGTGCAGCATAGGGCACTTTTCAGCAACCACCGGGCTGTTTTTGGGTTGTTACTCATAAGTTGGGTCACAACACAGGGGCTGTCACTCGCCTACAATTTCTTCTCACTCAGCTTAAAAAAAAAATTTCTGGGTTGTCCATAGTCTGATGACCATGGACCTTCCCCAGTCTTTGACTGGTAATTAAAAGAGAAGCTACTCTTCTCAGTCAGTGCTTCATATTGGTACTGATTGGTTTCTTTTACCATTTTTCTCACACTCTAGCCCTGCAATATATGCACTACAGAGGCCGATACCAGGTCAAATTCAGGAACTTGCATGGTTTTCTTTTAAAGATAAATTTAATGATGGATTAATGATTAAACAGGTTTGCTAATCATTGCCCAATAACTGTCTGGAGGTCAGCTTTAACATGCTTTCCCCAGTAAGAACAATGAGTATTTGTGAGTAATCTTGCCAACCAGTCTAGCAGGGCATGGCAACACAATTATAAAGGTGGCCTGGGTACGTTGGGCCAATCATGACGTTGTCACCTTGATTCACACACACAAAGCTCTTAACCCGCCAGATTCAGTAAAAACAAACAACATATACATTTATAACCACAGTTTTAGTAGTTGAAAAGTCCATTCATAAAACTTTTATTCCACTTACATCAACTTATTACACATGTTCTTTAACAATTATGCTTGGATTGTTCATGAAAATTTTTTGTAAGACATTAAACAAAGCTAGCCATCATCTCAAGTTATTTCCCCCTGCTAACTATATTGTATTGTATTTTTACAGCCACATGCATGTTAGGCAAGTATCAAAAACAAAAAATAAAACTAAAAGTTAAATATATGGGTTTTCTTTTTTTTCTGCTGTGCTTGATATATGGTGACATAATGGATACCAAGCATTTATGCAACTTTAATGTATCAAGTACTTTTCTCTCTTTTTTGATCTTAGGTTGTTTTAAACAATTTAAATACAAATAAAATGGAGAATAGCAACAAACAAAAGCAAACGTTAGCTAAACCGTGAGGAGAATGGAATGTGAACCGTTTTGCACTCGTGACTTTGATTGGCTATCACAGGAATCACTCAATGGATACGTATGGCTGTGCTAAAGGCCCACAGCACCAACCAAATGGCCCCCCTTATTTTTGCAGTTACGATACACAAGTTGGTCACCTTGAGTAAACACGGGAATTTTCTTCAACATTGGGCCCTGTGGTAACCTACGATGTACCAGAAGTACTGTGCCAAACATTTAAAACCTGTATAAAAATTCCATATTCCCCATACTGGTCACATTATGAGGCTGGGAAAAAAAATGACTCCCCAAAATGTTAACTGGCCCTACTCCCTATTTAACACAAAACCACATGGGAAATATAGAAATCCAAATAGAAGTAACATAAACCTTTCATAATTGTAAACAAAAAAAAAAAAAAAATAAACCTATGTGGGACAGTAAGGATGACAATGGTCTATTGTGGAAATTTTAGAATGAGGCAGACAGAAAAGGAAGGCTGATTAATTCTCTCCGGGGCAATCTCCTGCTTCACCTTCGTCTCCTTGAGTGTCTGATGTCCACAACTGGAAGGAAAGAAAAGGGAAAGTTCAGCAGATTTGCATACCGTACATAATTCTAGTGAACCTGTCACATCTGTCAAACTGTGTATTCAAAACAATATTAGAGGAAAATGCAAATCCAGGGCCTTGACTTCCCTTTGGGTTGAAATTAAGCCCAGACCACCTTCTGCCTCCAAGCATCAAGGCCTCACCTGTCTATTGAGATCCTGACATTGGACATATCAC
Organism: Pyxicephalus adspersus; assembly: GCF_032062135.1. Taxonomy (NCBI): domain Eukaryota; kingdom Metazoa; phylum Chordata; class Amphibia; order Anura; family Pyxicephalidae; genus Pyxicephalus; species Pyxicephalus adspersus. The sequence continues at coordinate 14,429 of NW_027317243.1, read as the reverse complement.
TTCATGTTCATTTATACACTTTGCTGGATATTTTAATCAAAAGCTGCACTAATAACTTGCATATGACAAATATCCTTCTCAAAATACTAAATCCCTGGCTGCCATGCTCAACCCCTGGCTCAAATGAGGGTTACTGACTCGCTTTTACTGGGGCCATGACAAATCCTTAAGCCAGAGACAGCTTTGCAGTTAGCATTTTTAGGAACGCAGCAATGGTGGCCCACACATTTCTCCCCTAACAGGCCTGGAATGCAGCGACCCACAGGTTTATTGGAATAGAACTCTTCTACCAGTCAAATCCCTTCCTGTTTTCTAGCACTGCACCCATGCTATGTTGATTTTATTAGGGCAGGGGTCGGCAAACTCCGGCCTTTAGGGCAGATCCGGCCTAGCCAGTGGTTCGTTCCCTATTAATGGCACCTGGGCCGATCTGGTCTAATGCCGGCCAGCAACCTACGGCTTCAGCAGGATCAGCCAGGGGGCCTTAGGAACTACTGGAGCTCCGGTGCTGCCTGCTTGCTGTTGCTAGCCTATGTGCTGGTGTTGATATTCTGCCGGCGCGGTAAATAGGGAAGGCTCCCTGAAGGGAAATCCCTCTCCCCTGCAATGCATATGGAGAAGAGGAATTTCACTTCAGGGTGTTCCCTGGTGTTGGGAGAAAGCCATTGCGGCGGGACTCAGAGTCCAGCCTAATGTACTCCCGCCCACCCCTGAAATGGCCTAGTCTCTCTCGGGCACTTTTAGCTATATCTGATACTTATAGCTCAGATTACCCTCACCCTCTGTTCTGGTGACCATGATTTTACCAGACAGGAAGTGAAGGAAAATTCAAGCTGCCAGACCCTTGGTACAGTCTTTCCCTGCAACTGATATAATCTCATGGAAAAGATTTTAAGGGCAAATTTAGGTTGCTGCAAGACCAGATTTCACCAGCAGGTAGTACTGCAGGTAATATCTGCAATCAGAAGACAGACAGTATTTGTACTTTTCCAAACACTGTAATATCCAAAACAAAACATGCATTTTAATAGCTGAAAGCTAGCTTAAACAAGAAGTTGTGGATTTCGAAGTGTAACTGATCACTGTTCACTAGCTATCACTTACCCATACTATATATGTATATTCCTACTTTCTAGCTGATAACTTACAGTATTCCTATTAGTTACATGCTTCCCAATTCCCCCTCTAAGTTAGGCGCATGCTTGTATGCTTATCCTGAGCCAACAATGCTGTTTTTTTCATAAATAGTTTTGGCAAGTGTGTGTTTCTAGCAAGATCACCCCGTGAAAATAATGATAAAATGATCTGAAAGTAAATTTAACTACTCCTGAAAGAGTCAATTCCATGGCCCACTACTTTTTTCACATCACAATTCTTTTTTCTGGGATTGTACATAAACTGCTGGGGCAGGAGGAAAAGACAATACTATTAGTCTCACTTGAGAGACAGCTCCAGGTCTGCTAAGAATGACAATATCACACCCAATATGGCAGCACCCAACAGCCTCAGGGAATTTTGAAAGTCTGGAGAAATAAATGGAAATGCCTGATATATGGCATGATGACCACACATGGTACAGTGACTTATGTTCAACAAAGCTTGTTTCACTCTCCCACCACAAATGAGATCTATCATTTCTGAACAATTTAATGCACACTTACTGTCAAATTGTCTCTCAGTAATTGCATTATTAATGTGCTGTCTTTGTATGATTCTTCGCTCAGGGTGTCGAGTTCGGCAATAGCTTCGTCAAAGGCCTTAAAAAAAAAAAAAAAAAAAGTGTTGGTAAATCCACAAACCATTGAAATGCCTCAAACCAATAAAATGCCTCATACACATGAAACATAACGATCTGGTTAGGAACTTACGGTTTTTGCCAGAGAGCACGCCTTTTCCGGGGAGTTCAGGATCTCATAATAGAAGACTGAGAAGTTCAAAGCCAGGCCCAGCCTTATGGGATGTGTTGGTTGCATCTCCATCTTGCTGATGTCGAAAGCATCCTGGTATGCCTGCTGAGACTGCTCCACGATTGCTGCAATCACAAGTGTAAAGAATTAGATTTCAGTCATGTGTCCAAGCAGTCTTTCAATACAGTGTTATTATAGTAGAAAGGTTGCTTACAGATGTCAAATTTATACACAGATGGCATAGCAATCTGGTCATCATGCACAAAGAATCTGATTGGCAATAGGGTGTATATTACAGATGGCCCATATGTGTCTCAGTGGACCTTATAGTAACTTACAGTCTGCAGGAATACATTTCTGATATGTGACAATACACAGAAACAATATTCCTAAAGGAATGCATTTGTTTAGCAAATATGCCCTCCTTGAGCTCCAGTCTAGCTGGTATGTTGATCATCTTAACAATCATCTTAACAATAACTAAAATTATAAAGTCCAACCTCTCCGAATCACTTGAATAGGAGTTGGGACAGCAGTTGATACCACGCCAGATTGCTTACCATCCGTCTGAAATGGCCCTTATGCAGATGGGTTTTACTAATGGACAAGTCAAGACTTTCCTACTTTGTGAAGGAGGAAGTGATTTCCATCCCACATCGCCTCCCTAAGAAGATTTCTATGCAAGAGCCCAGAAGTAGGTGAGCCTCGGTGTTTACAAGGTAAACATCTGCCTCCAAGTGTACATAGCATTGGTTAAAGTTGACAAGCTGTGGTTATCACCTCACTAAATTTGTTGACCAGTGTTAAATTGTCTGCATGCCTCAATTACAACTAGGTTTGCTAATCAGTAACCTACAGGATGGTAAACAATGCTAGCTGTGCAATTTGTCCTGGCTGTGGTCTCTATATGGTTCCTTTTCCATTTCTGTGGCTTCCACTACCCATCCACATTATCTGGTACAAATATTGCCACTAAGCAGAAATGCAATGTGCTTCAAGAAAATGTTGTGCGCTGCTCACTGGAGCATTTTTCCACAGGAATAAATGGGAAAATGCTACAAATCGCACGTACCACATATGAGCTGCAAGAGATCACATTATGTATAGTACATGAAAACGCATGCCAGAATACATTTTCAATGTGTAAATATGCATGCTAGTAAGAGCAGACTCTGCAAGTATTTCTACTAATAGTAGAAGAATACATATATTTATCTCAGAAGGCTTAACTGTATGATAACCTGACCATCTGATTGCATGACATATATCATGTGGAAAAAAATAATAATTTACTATTCACTACAAAACTAATACAATACACAGACTAGCTGCTTTTTCACAGCAGCACACCTTATCCTTTTGTTAGGCTGTTGGTGATCTGCCATTTTTAGTTCACTGCACTACAGCGACATCAGCCACAGGTAATTTACACGAAATGTAATCATTGCCCAACTGTCACCACCTCCGCAGCGGTAGACCAGCATACTCAAAATTTGCATTAGGGCTACCTATAGGTGTGCTTTGGCTGGAGCGTACACAGGTACATACATAGTATCTTCTGGGTCTATAATATGCTTTATCGCCAAGGTTAACTTATTTCTACAGCTTGCTTTAGGGGTTACTGGCGAACAACTCGACATCTGATTAAGTTTTAAACTATGTATTGTGTCTGCTAAACTCAAAGTTTAAAGATGAAGTACTAAATCGAAAAGATTGTGATGACACTCTAGCTAAAGTTCAGGCAGAAATCTACGTTATTCAATTGGGGAAAGCATAAGGTTGTGTCAGGAAAAAACGGAAAAAAAAAAATGCAGGTTTATAGAAAAAAACAAAAAAAATAATTCTTTCAATACAATCTGCATAAAATACATCAAACGAATGAAGTTTGAAATGCAGATCAGAACGGGTGGTTGAATATTATAATTTCATTTTACAATTATAAAACAGCCTCAAAGTTCATTTCTCTACAATAATTTATTTTTATAATTATAACCCACTGATGGACAGTTTGATTTTTTCAGAGGGCCCCAAATTCTCTCAAGTGCAGTGAAAAGAAAAAAAAGCTCAGCCCTACAGCCCTGTCCTATGGGAGGACACCTGGTTTTCAATGCTACAGAAAAGCAGCAATTGCAGGTCTTGTCCCTCCCCCAGCCTGTAATTGGATAGTGAAGGAGAAGCAGCTGACTGCTGAGCTCTTCCCTCTGTCTCTCTCTCTTGCTATCAGCATGCTCCTTGCAATGCAGTACAGCTGCTGCTTCTGCTTCCTCCTGAGTTTTGCCAAGGTCACATTTGCATTTCTGAAACACAAGTAATGATATATAATTGCATTAAGTACCCCATTATTATACATCTTCCTGGAGTTCCTCCTTTTAATTGGGTTGAAGGTTCTTCAGGTTCAGTTGGGGTTGAATGTTTCCTTTAACTTTGAAGTCCTTAATGCTTGCTGAGCGTCCACAATAGGTTTTCTGTCCGGCACAAGTTTCCAGCACGTCACCGTCATGCACAAAGGCAAAGCAGCGTACATGCAAATCATCAGATGTCATCCAGAAACAATGGCCGCCTATGAGAAGACAACATGGAAACTTCTCCAGTGCCTGACAGAGGAAATAAAAAAAGGGAAATGATGTGGCCGGGCTGTGTCGGCCTGCGCTCATGCAGCGATTATCCACAAGCTTATCTCTAATATCCACGACATCTGCTTGTAAGTCCAGGCTAACTTGAAGTGTGGAGGCTCCAATCCTCGGCAAGGTCATTGGATGGAAGGGACAAACTACACATGATGGAGGCCTCTTCCTATTGTACGTCACCGCACCAAAATAACTAAATGCTTGTCCATCATTGCGGGGACACCGTTATAATTAGGAACTGTCGTCAGCTGGCTGCAGATCTTCGTACTCGCTGTGGAAGTGATAATGCTGAAATCCAGGCACTATTAATATTTACTTGAACTATTTATCATACTGTGTTACAGATGATGTTGTGATTTATACATCTGAGCACAGTAGAGTGACACCACTTTTTTGTTAGGGCTAAGGAATAGAATGGTGTCACAGCCGCAACTTGCTGACTGAACCTTGGGTATACATTCTGCTCTGTCCTGATTGCATGCACATGTGCATGTTGCAGTGTTGGATTGGCTATTGTTGCCCCTTCCTCTACTGTGTATACATGTCAAGTCATTGTCAGCCAAGATGAGCACAACAAAAATCTGACATGTACAGCAGACCCATGATGCAGTTCATCAATCCACCCTAGTGAATCCACCCTGGTTCTTCTACCTCTCTCTCCTCCCTATTGAACAAAACCACATTGTGTGTACAGGCCTCATTCATCAGTCACTAATCTTCATGATCCTCTCTAGGACCACAATGAAAGCTCATATCCAGAGCCAGATATCTTACAAGGCTACCCAGGCCATGACCAATTGGGTGGCATTTTTACTGCTATTGTGTCTATAACATAATCATTATAATACATAAATGTGCTTAGCATAGGGCTGTTCTGGCCACAACCATCACGGCTCCCACCAGTGACATTCCACTATAATCATTGCCGCCCTCACATTTTTTCGCAAGCTAGCTGGCCTAGGGGAAAAAAAAAGTACAGTGTAGCAAAAAACAAAAAAAACTAATAGCAATTAAAGTGCATCTTAAGTCAAAACTTTTTGTTTTTGAGAATGGAAGGGATAGAACCACTGTCAGGTTTTCATTGCTGCCTGTGTCAATGCTGGAGAGATGCACGCTTTTTGTTCTAAAGTCATTATTATTATAAATAGAGGAAATTGTAATAATTTAGGATGTCATCAAATCAGGACTAGAGGGGAAATCTTTTTTTGAGGACTCCTGTTGCAGTGGCCACTGTTCAAGTGGTTCTCTTCCTTAGGAAAAATTCACCTGTTGTAGATACTGGACAGTGAAAGGAGAAAATGCTCTTATCTCCCTGTAACTTTGATCTCCGCTCCTATGTCCTTTCTTAAAAAGAGAACTGAAGCCAAACTGAAAGGCTCTTGCTGCTTCTACATCTTCCCAATGGAATACAGCGGGCCTATACAGCGCTGTCCACTGGAAATCCTCAGGGACAGAAAGAAGTATGGTATATCTGGGAAATTAGACCGGGCCAGATGTCCTAAAACGGCAGATCTCTGACAAGATATAGCACACCAACTGATGGCAGCACAGACACATATATGAGGAATGTTTAAATAATGAAAGCCTCACATTTTACCAGCTTACAAAGCATGTTTTTCAACAAAACACCCACAAGCATGACAATCCCCAGGAATTCTTCAGCTTTGGTTTTGAGGAAGTAATGTTTGTGTTCAGAAGACTGCACTGTTGTAATTCTTTAGATTTCACTGCAGAGCTGGTTAGTTCCTCTTAGCACCTCATTATCATAGCTTGAATTGACTTTGTATAGTTGCTTCCTAAATTCCACTTTGAAGAAGGCAGTTCCCATATCTTGCATTGATGAGATGTAGCAAGCTTGAAGCAGAATTATGTAAACTGGATAAATGGCTCCATAGCTGTATCTGTGCTAGAAAACTATGATACAGAATACGTGAAAACATCTTTAAATATGAATAAAATAGACCCTTGGTTGTGGTACTGGGAAGACAAACTTAAGCAATGTTGAGTTCATTCTCTGTTGCTACACAAGAATTTGTACTGTGGCTCAATGGTCCATCCTATGGGCTACTAGGTGGTGCCTGGTCTTATTTACACAGTCTGGTCTCTAAATCATTATCATTAACTTACATAAATGTAGAGATATGAGTTTTCCCCAAAGCTATAAACATCCATATTGGATGATCATTTTTGTCTTTTATTCAGCTTTACAGTACAAATTTCTTCCAGCTCAGGGAAACTCTTTAGCCTCCCTGGCAGTCTGAATATGTCTGTATTTTTATGTCAAAAGCGGTATATTGTTTTGTGTGGAAATTTAATATTCGAGGCCTGTAATTGTTAGGAATAACTCCCGGGTATAAGTTTGAAACACAATTAATAAATTAAAATATAATAATTATAAAAAAATGAATTTAATAATTTTAAAAATTTAAAACATTTTAAAATTTGTCCAAACAAGGGTACAATATTAGAATAAACTTTTGGATTTATTTTTTAACTTTTTTACTGTGAAAAGCAAGCCAGGGACAGCTAAGGACGCCGCTGGATTGAGGGGAGCAGGTAGCTTTTTTTTTCCACCACGAGTGTGGCTCAGGATTACCGCTTTTGGTACATAAAAATCACCCCAAGCCACACTCGAGAATACCGCCAGGGGGTTATACTGCTCTTATACTGAGGGTAAAGGAATAATGCTCTGGCAATAGCTGACCCACAATAAGTTACAAACGCTGTCCATCACAGTAATGAGCCAATAGTAAAGCCTAGTAGGTAGGAGAGATGGGCCAAGCACAATTATGGCACCTGAAGTCCCCATGGGCCATACACATCAATCAAGTAATCTGTGTAAGCATCTCACCATAACTATCTTGTATAGGTGCTGGCAAGTTGGCATTTTTAGATGTCAGCAGCGTCCAATGTTTTTTTTATATTTAATAGTTTCCTGCTTGTTATGCTGCTCTAATGACCTGGAACAGATCAGCTGTTCATCCTCTATTTACTGCATACTTGTTCTAGATCAGAGACAACCACAAATAGCAAAGAACAGGAGGGAGGAGAAAGTGTGTCCCACCTGTGTGACTTTGCATTATGTGTAATACCTAACCTGCTTACGTGCATCCCTGTCATATGCACAAGAAAAGATCAAGACACAAAACTGGGTCACGCTATGCAAATCAGCACAGTGCAGGTCTCCAATTAAAGTTTCTTGAACTATGGAGAGCAGGCACGGAAACTGTTTCTGTGAAATAATGACTGGGGATGACATGGAAATCTGTGGTCTGTGGATGTGCTGCTTGGGTTCAGTGAATCTAGCAGATTTAAAGTTACCAAGATCTAGTTCCCCCATGTGTGTTTGTGCTGTTAGTCATAATGCATGACCTGCAATGCCCATGCGAGGCAATGGGAATGATAAGAAGCCAGTCTTCCCCAGTATAAACCTACATGGATAAATGTAGAGGCTTTGCTGTGTATCTTCCTGAACTGCAAGGCATCCCCAGCAGTGCACTTGCAGGTTAGGTTTTTGAGACTTAAGGCTAAATTGTTCCTAGAAAAAGGAAGAGATAGGGAGATTTTTTAAGGGTCTTGTAATCAAAGGGGTTAAAAGCTTGAGAGTAAACGGATGACAATTATTAGTCATGGAATCATGACCATTCTGCTGTGTTTAAATGGCATCTCTTGGTCTTTGCAGATGTTTTAACAAATTAATTTCCTGTGTGCCAATCTGGTCATTTCCTTTTTTTTGGTGCTCAGATTTAAAAAGTTTAGGAGTACTTGTTCTGGGGTGTTCTCTGATCTACCTGCAATTCGGGTCTCTTTCACAGCAGAATTCAAAGATAGAAGACGATGATTAGAGCCCAACATCTGCAAATGGTAAAGTGTTCTATTGATTTATAATATTTAATGTTGAAATGTCTCAACTTCAAGTAGGTACCGACTATATTTTAAGACCTTCTCTGTTATCAATCTAAAGGCCACTTAAAGGTGAGAGATATCCCAACTGGACCAATTAATACATCAAATACCATGTAGTGAACATCCATCCAAACTGCCCATATCAGACCATTTACTAGGCACATCCACAACTGTTGCAGATTGGGCTTTTTATCATTGGAGACCCGAAGAAGAAATAATTCGGCTTCAGATATCACTGATTTTTTTTTTTTTATAGGTCACTTTGATATTAAGCAAACTCCACAATATAATAAAATAGAACAGCCAATTTAAATCTGAACTATAGTTCTGATTCAGAAGAGAACACTCTATAATGTGCAGTAACAGTGGGATGTTGGGATATGCTGGGTCCAGGACTGAATGATTTCCTGCACGCATGAACAGTTACGTTATTCCAGTAAAGGGCCCAATAAAATGGTAGCACCTGACCCAGCCAGAATAGGGGAGTGTAACAAATTGCAATCAGGAAGGAGTATTTATTTTATTGTAGAGACATCACCTCTACCTTCTACAATAAGTTACAATTTTTTTTTGTTTTGTTTTGTTTTGAAAGCCTAGTTCTGCTTTAAATATGAAAACACAAATCCAGCTTTCTACTTCAATCCGGAGTAGTCAGTCCGCATTTTTCCTGTCACTAGTGTTCTCCCCAACCCCTTTAAACTAGGTGCAGCATAGGGCACTTTTCAGCAACCACCGGGCTGTTTTTGGGTTGTTACTCATAAGTTGGGTCACAACACAGGGGCTGTCACTCGCCTACAATTTCTTCTCACTCAGCTTAAAAAAAAAATTTCTGGGTTGTCCATAGTCTGATGACCATGGACCTTCCCCAGTCTTTGACTGGTAATTAAAAGAGAAGCTACTCTTCTCAGTCAGTGCTTCATATTGGTACTGATTGGTTTCTTTTACCATTTTTCTCACACTCTAGCCCTGCAATATATGCACTACAGAGGCCGATACCAGGTCAAATTCAGGAACTTGCATGGTTTTCTTTTAAAGATAAATTTAATGATGGATTAATGATTAAACAGGTTTGCTAATCATTGCCCAATAACTGTCTGGAGGTCAGCTTTAACATGCTTTCCCCAGTAAGAACAATGAGCATTTGTGAGTAATCTTGCCAACCAGTCTAGCAGGGCATGGCAACACAATTATAAAGGTGGCCTGGGTACGTTGGGCCAATCATGACGTTGTCACCTTGATTCACACACACAAAGCTCTTAACCCGCCAGATTCAGTAAAAACAAACAACATATACATTTATAACCACAGTTTTAGTAGTTGAAAAGTCCATTCATAAAACTTTTATTCCACTTACATCAACTTATTACACATGTTCTTTAACAATTATGCTTGGATTGTTCATGAAAATTTTTTGTAAGACATTAAACAAAGCTAGCCATCATCTCAAGTTATTTCCCCCTGCTAACTATATTGTATTGTATTTTTACAGCCACATGCATGTTAGGCAAGTATCAAAAACAAAAAATAAAACTAAAAGTTAAATATATGGGTTTTCTTTTTTTTCTGCTGTGCTTGATATATGGTGACATAATGGATACCAAGCATTTATGCAACTTTAATGTATCAAGTACTTTTCTCTCTTTTTTGATCTTAGGTTGTTTTAAACAATTTAAATACAAATAAAATGGAGAATAGCAACAAACAAAAGCAAACGTTAGCTAAACCGTGAGGAGAATGGAATGTGAACCGTTTTGCACTCGTGACTTTGATTGGCTATCACAGGAATCACTCAATGGATACGTATGGCTGTGCTAAAGGCCCACAGCACCAACCAAATGGCCCCCCTTATTTTTGCAGTTACGATACACAAGTTGGTCACCTTGAGTAAACACGGGAATTTTCTTCAACATTGGGCCCTGTGGTAACCTACGATGTACCAGAAGTACTGTGCCAAACATTTAAAACCTGTATAAAAATTCCATATTCCCCATACTGGTCACATTATGAGGCTGGGAAAAAAAATGACTCCCCAAAATGTTAACTGGCCCTACTCCCTATTTAACACAAAACCACATGGGAAATATAGAAATCCAAATAGAAGTAACATAAACCTTTCATAATTGTAAACAAAAAAAAAAAAAAAATAAACCTATGTGGGACAGTAAGGATGACAATGGTCTATTGTGGAAATTTTAGAATGAGGCAGACAGAAAAGGAAGGCTGATTAATTCTCTCCGGGGCAATCTCCTGCTTCACCTTCGTCTCCTTGAGTGTCTGATGTCCACAACTGGAAGGAAAGAAAAGGGAAAGTTCAGCAGATTTGCATACCGTACATAATTCTAGTGAACCTGTCACATCTGTCAAACTGTGTATTCAAAACAATATTAGAGGAAAATGCAAATCCAGGGCCTTGACTTCCCTTTGGGTTGAAATTAAGCCCAGACCACCTTCTGCCTCCAAGCATCAAGGCCTCACCTGTCTATTGAGATCCTGACATTGGACATATCACTTCATGTTCATTTATACACTTTGCTGGATATTTTAATCAAAAGCTGCACTAATAACTTGCATATGACAAATATCCTTCTCAAAATACTAAATCCCTGGCTGCCATGCTCAACCCCTGGCTCAAATGAGGGTTACTGACTCGCTTTTACTGGGGCCATGACAAATCCTTAAGCCAGAGACAGCTTTGCAGTTAGCATTTTTAGGAACGCAGCAATGGTGGCCCACACATTTCTCCCCTAACAGGCCTGGAATGCAGCGACCCACAGGTTTATTGGAATAGAACTCTTCTACCAGTCAAATCCCTTCCTGTTTTCTAGCACTGCACCCATGCTATGTTGATTTTATTAGGGCAGGGGTCGGCAAACTCCGGCCTTTAGGGCAGATCCGGCCTAGCCAGTGGTTCGTTCCCTATTAATGGCACCTGGGCCGATCTGGTCTAATGCCGGCCAGCAACCTACGGCTTCAGCAGGATCAGCCAGGGGGCCTTAGGAACTACTGGAGCTCCGGTGCTGCCTGCTTGCTGTTGCTAGCCTATGTGCTGGTGTTGATATTCTGCCGGCGCGGTAAATAGGGAAGGCTCCCTGAAGGGAAATCCCTCTCCCCTGCAATGCATATGGAGAAGAGGAATTTCACTTCAGGGTGTTCCCTGGTGTTGGGAGAAAGCCATTGCGGCGGGACTCAGAGTCCAGCCTAATGTACTCCCGCCCACCCCTGAAATGGCCTAGTCTCTCTCGGGCACTTTTAGCTATATCTGATACTTATAGCTCAGATTACCCTCACCCTCTGTTCTGGTGACCATGATTTTACCAGACAGGAAGTGAAGGAAAATTCAAGCTGCCAGACCCTTGGTACAGTCTTTCCCTGCAACTGATATAATCTCATGGAAAAGATTTTAAGGGCAAATTTAGGTTGCTGCAAGACCAGATTTCACCAGCAGGTAGTACTGCAGGTAATATCTGCAATCAGAAGACAGACAGTATTTGTACTTTTCCAAACACTGTAATATCCAAAACAAAACATGCATTTTAATAGCTGAAAGCTAGCTTAAACAAGAAGTTGTGGATTTCGAAGTGTAACTGATCACTGTTCACTAGCTATCACTTACCCATACTATATATGTATATTCCTACTTTCTAGCTGATAACTTACAGTATTCCTATTAGTTACATGCTTCCCAATTCCCCCTCTAAGTTAGGCGCATGCTTGTATGCTTATCCTGAGCCAACAATGCTGTTTTTTTCATAAATAGTTTTGGCAAGTGTGTGTTTCTAGCAAGATCACCCCGTGAAAATAATGATAAAATGATCTGAAAGTAAATTTAACTACTCCTGAAAGAGTCAATTCCATGGCCCACTACTTTTTTCACATCACAATTCTTTTTTCTGGGATTGTACATAAACTGCTGGGGCAGGAGGAAAAGACAATACTATTAGTCTCACTTGAGAGACAGCTCCAGGTCTGCTAAGAATGACAATATCACACCCAATATGGCAGCACCCAACAGCCTCAGGGAATTTTGAAAGTCTGGAGAAATAAATGGAAATGCCTGATATATGGCATGATGACCACACATGGTACAGTGACTTATGTTCAACAAAGCTTGTTTCACTCTCCCACCACAAATGAGATCTATCATTTCTGAACAATTTAATGCACACTTACTGTCAAATTGTCTCTCAGTAATTGCATTATTAATGTGCTGTCTTTGTATGATTCTTCGCTCAGGGTGTCGAGTTCGGCAATAGCTTCGTCAAAGGCCTTAAAAAAAAAAAAAAAGTGTTGGTAAATCCACAAACCATTGAAATGCCTCAAACCAATAAAATGCCTCATACACATGAAACATAACGATCTGGTTAGGAACTTACGGTTTTTGCCAGAGAGCACGCCTTTTCCGGGGAGTTCAGGATCTCATAATAGAAGACTGAGAAGTTCAAAGCCAGGCCCAGCCTTATGGGATGTGTTGGTTGCATCTCCATCTTGCTGATGTCGAAAGCATCCTGGTATGCCTGCTGAGACTGCTCCACGATTGCTGCAATCACAAGTGTAAAGAATTAGATTTCAGTCATGTGTCCAAGCAGTCTTTCAATACAGTGTTATTATAGTAGAAAGGTTGCTTACAGATGTCAAATTTATACACAGATGGCATAGCAATCTGGTCATCATGCACAAAGAATCTGATTGGCAATAGGGTGTATATTACAGATGGCCCATATGTGTCTCAGTGGACCTTATAGTAACTTACAGTCTGCAGGAATACATTTCTGATATGTGACAATACACAGAAACAATATTCCTAAAGGAATGCATTTGTTTAGCAAATATGCCCTCCTTGAGCTCCAGTCTAGCTGGTATGTTGATCATCTTAACAATCATCTTAACAATAACTAAAATTATAAAGTCCAACCTCTCCGAATCACTTGAATAGGAGTTGGGACAGCAGTTGATACCACGCCAGATTGCTTACCATCCGTCTGAAATGGCCCTTATGCAGATGGGTTTTACTAATGGACAAGTCAAGACTTTCCTACTTTGTGAAGGAGGAAGTGATTTCCATCCCACATCGCCTCCCTAAGAAGATTTCTATGCAAGAGCCCAGAAGTAAGTGAGCCTCTGTGTTTACAAGGTAAACATCTGCCTCCAAGTGTACATAGCATTGGTTAAAGTTGACAAGCTGTGGTTATCACCTCACTAAATTTGTTGACCAGTGTTAAATTGTCTGCATGCCTCAATTACAACTAGGTTTGCTAATCAGTAACCTACAGGATGGTAAACAATGCTAGCTGTGCAATTTGTCCTGGCTGTGGTCTCTATTTCTGTGGCTTCCACTACCCATCCACATTATCTGGTACAAATATTGCCACTAAGCAGAAATGCAATGTGCTTCAAGAAAATGTTGTGCGCTGCTCACTGGAGCATTTTTCCACAGGAATAAATGGGAAAATGCTACAAATCGCACGTACCACATATGAGCTGCAAGAGATCACATTATGTATAGTACATGAAAATGCATGCCAGAATACATTTTCAATGTGTAAATATGCATGCTAGTAAGAGCAGACTCTGCAAGTATTTCTACTAATAGTAGAAGAATACATATATTTATCTCAGAAGGCTTAACTGTATGATAACCTGACCATCTGATTGCATGACATATATCATGTGGAAAAAAATAATAATTTACTATTCACTACAAAACTAATACAATACACAGACTAGCTGCTTTTTCACAGCAGCACACCTTATCCTTTTGTTAGGCTGTTGGTGATCTGCCATTTTTAGTTCACTGCACTACAGCGACATCAGCCACAGGTAATTTACACGAAATGTAATCATTGCCCAACTGTCACCACCTCCGCAGCGGTAGACCAGCATACTCAAAATTTTCATTAGGGCTACCTATAGGTGTGCTTTGGCTGGAGCGTACACAGGTACATACATAGTGTCTTCTGGGTCTATAATATGCTTTATCGCCAAGGTTAAC
>NW_027317242.1:0-20000 GCF_032062135.1 Pyxicephalus adspersus | reverse complement strand
TTGTTCTTTGTCGTGGAGCTATTAATTGTATTTGACTTGGGTCATTGCTGCTTTATTTGCAGGACTTCTGTGAAAATGGCACCAAATCTGTAGTGATGCCAGCCACCCTTTCCACACTGCAGAATGCTGACATTTTAAGCTTTGCCAGGGAACAACCACAAGCCAAGGCTGGCAGTGGGCAGAACTCATGCGGTGTAGAGGATGTTCTGCAGCTTCTGCGCATCCTTTACATTGTAGCCAGTGATCCATATTCTGCTAGGACACCACAAGAAGGTAAATTAGATTGTTTACCATGACTTATTCTGTATCATAACTGTCCTATATATTGATATTTGAATCTGAATGTACAATTGCCTTTTAGGGGTGGTCAGCACAGCCTAACGGGACTAGTAAAGCAGTGCTAGGGAATCCTGCATTTACCTTAATGTCACATTACTATATTGTAGTAGCATTGAAAACATTTTATCAAAATACCATTGTTAATGCATTTATATATCAATTATATAATAGTTTACTTCGTTCTCTAAAGAAGTTTGAAGTCTGTTGATGTTTTCACAGCCTACACAAAGAGTGTTGATTTTTAGATTGTCAACATTAACATAAGGAAGACCACACAAACAATGTGGGAACTAGACATATAATGTAAAAAAAGGCAAACCTTTTATTACAATCTAAAATATAAACGATACTTCCACCAGTGAACCAACTTCCATTTATTTCCAAAAATCTCCAATTGTGGATATTACAAGATAGGCATGTGGTGCTAATGAACAATTTGGTAAAGCCCTCACATATACATCACCTAACATTTACACAATCTTTGAAACTAATGTGCTGACATTAAAGTAGGTCTTATGTATTTAAAATCAAGCAAAGGGGTTAGTGGAGACCTTTCCCATGCCAGTAAATATTTTTTTTTTTTTTTGCCAATTTGTAACCTGTAAGTCTAGCAAGATTTGTCTTGTTTTTCTTGCAGAAGGGGATGAGATGCTTTTGTTCAGTGTTCCACCAGAGGAATTCACCAGCAAGAAAATCACCACCAAAATTTTGCAGCAGATTGAGGTATGGTAGTAAAGATGAAAAAGGTTCACTAATGAAAAAACATTTATAGTGGTGGTGAGGTTTGTGTCTCCATATTAAAGAGTCCACGGTATGATTTGTTTTCATACAGGAGCCACTGGCTTTAGCAAGTGGAGCTCTACCAGACTGGTGCGAGCAGTTGACAGGAAAATGTCCCTTCCTGATTCCCTTTGAGACCCGGCAGCTTTACTTTACCTGCACTGCTTTTGGAGCATCAAGGTACTGCTGCTGTTGCAGTTTTCTACATTATTTATACACTATTACATAAGTACATATTTAGTGCAATGTGTTTTTGTTGTTGTGCAGAGCTATTGTATGGCTGCAGAATAGACGGGAGGCCACTGTAGAGAGGAGTCGGACAGCCAGCGCAGTGCGTCGTGATGATCCTGGGGAGTTCAGAGTAGGACGTCTTAAACATGAACGAGTGAAAGTGCCACGAGGTGATTCACTGATGGAATGGGCGGAGAATGTCATGCAGATCCATGCTGATCGCAAGTCTGTGCTGGAGGTAATTTTATTAACTTAATGTAGTTAATGGCAATGTTTTTTTCTTTAATAAATCTGTAAAGCTTTTACAATCCCTGTCAGGTAGGTGTGTTGCTATCTGCATCCCCTCTGAACTGATGCATGTTATGAGGCCTGAAAGTAAGTTGTAATTCAATAATTATAGTTTGTCACCAATATCAAAAGGCCAATTGCAATACATCTGAAGTTCAGATCCAATGACTGGAAAAACATGGCTCAATACCCACAAGCAATTTTAGTTCTTGGGTGCATGCTTGGGAACTAGTTAACACACATTAGTCTTTGGTTGCATGACATAATTCCGTAAAGGTTTGACATCTTACTTTTTCAGTATGCATAGAAACACACAAGGGTGTACTATGCAATCTATACTTTCCAGCATTAGATTTTTTTAAAGAAGGACCAGGATTAACTCTTTCTGTGATTGCTATTGTTTAGGTGGAATTTCTTGGAGAAGAAGGGACTGGGCTGGGACCCACCCTTGAATTTTATGCCCTGGTGGCAGCAGAATTCCAGAAGACAGACTTGGGAATCTGGTTATGTGACGACGACTTCCCAGATGATGAATCTCGACAGGTAACATACACGGCTGTCCTCTCAAGGAAAGGCTGGCATTACTTTAGCAGTGGGCCATGTTTGGTAGAGAATAAAGCACTGTAGTCAAAACATTCTCTTTTCTTGTAGGTTGACTTAGGTGGTGGTTTGAAGCCTCCTGGCTATTACGTGCAGCGCTCATGTGGACTTTTCCCAGCTCCATACCCTCAGGACAGTGAGGAACTGGATCGAGTGACAAGGCTTTGCCATTTTCTTGGTGTCTTTTTGGCAAAATGCATACAGGACAATCGCTTAGTAGACTTGCCCATTTCTAAACCTTTTTTCAGGCTTATGTGCATGGGTGATATCAAAAGTAACATGAGTAAACTTTTGTATGCCTCTCGGGGTGAAGAAAGTGAACACTGCACTGAAAGCCAATCAGAAGCCTCCACCGAGGATGGACATGATGCTCTCTCTGTTGGGAGCTTTGAGGAGGATTCTAAGTCAGAGTTTATTCTGGACCCACCAAAGCCAAAGCCACCAGCCTGGTTCCAGGGTATACTGACATGGGAGGACTTTGAATTTGTGAACCCTCACCGCGCTCGCATCCTCCGTGATATTCGGGAGCTGGCAGTGAAAAGGAGGCACACTCTGAGCAATCGGAGCTTGTCTGAGGATGAGAAAAACACACATTTGCAAGACCTAATGTTAAAGAATCCATCAGGGTCTGGACCTCCTGTCAGCATTGAAGATCTGGGGTAAGTTACTGCCAGGAAAAAAAATCATTCTTACCTTGCAGCTTAGATTTGCTGGAATTTTATTTTAAATTGAAAATACCGAGTAATGAATTCCTGTTAATTATTTACCGATATCATGCATGCCATTCTGATATTTACACGCACTTCCTAGGTGATTGTTATATCCTTCTTCAATTATTAAAGTCAGCCAGACCAAAAACACATTTCTGGTATAGATGTGTGTGGACTGGACTGGGTCCTTGCTTTTCTTGGGGAGCGATGACACCACCCTGACTTGATGCTGTCCTTCAATGATTAGGAGCTTTTTTCCTGCTCCATTTAATAACATAAAATGAAAATGCCAGTAAGAAAAATGGAATGGAAATAATGTTCATTCAGGTGTGCAAACCTAGAAATAAATCCATAGACATTTCATAGCCAAAATCCTCAAGAAATCTAAAAAATCATTAGAAAATCTAGCTCTTCACAAACATATGGAATCCATTTAGAGCGCACCGACCATTCAAAGACTAACTTTCCCTAAGGCAGACAAAAACACATTTTTAGTAGTGTGGAAAAGTAATACAGCTTTATACAATATAGTTACTGCAATCGCTGACTTCCTATCTTAGTAACAGTAGCTCTTCCATTTCTTGTGCTTCTGTAGCTAAGGGACAGGAAAAGCAAATCTTGGTGCCACATACAGAAATGATTTTCTTAACTAGCATCTGAAGTAAACATTGGACAAATTACCCAGTAGGATCCCTCCATGTGTTTGTCCAGTTCTCACTTTTTTCAGTAAACAAGGCTTAATGGAGGGGGATCCCTGAATTTTTATGTTATTAGAGACCGAATTTAATAGGATTTGAAGGTCATACAAGGTCATGCTTCTGCCACTTTCCTCTTTGAACACCCTGTCCCCTACACAAATGAATCAACTATTGGTTACCTCTCTTGGAAAATCATCCTTCTATATGGTTTAAGATCTGACTGATTTACACCTCCTGCTTTAAAAGAGCCAGCTTACCCCACACACTTCTAATTTCAGAAATTTGACATTATTGAAAACTATTTCCTGTCATTGAAAACCATTTCCTGTCATGAAACAAGTCAGCAGTTGGGCTGTTCATTTTAATGATTAGGTATATACTCATATATACTTGTGTTAATTTTTCCCAGGCTTAATTTCCAGTTCTGTCCTTCCTCTCGTGTTTACGGCTTCAGTGCAGTTGATTTGAAACCCAATGGTGAAGATGAGGTATGGAAATTTCCCTGCTTTCTTAGATGCAGTGATGACCTTTCTGTTTCAGAATTTAAAAGTGATTGATATCGATATGATAATAGAAGTTTCTCTACAATTTGTAACAAGCCTTCGAAAAAGCAATGGTTACCATGTAGAGGATACATTCTCATGACTTTCTGAAGTGACCATTTTTTGCTGCTGCTGGACACATGTATTACTAAAGCTTTATGTTTTAAGATTGTTCAACAGGAACCTGTAGAGAAATAAGGACATTCTTGCTCTAATGCTTTTTCTTGACTAGTTGTTACTAAGTTGTTGCATTCCTGAGCCACAATGCAGGAAGAATCTCAGACACAAGTTAGCAGGGGGACCGCTCTGAGCTTTGAATATGAGAGGTTGCACCCCTATGGTGAAAGGATTACATGTACATAAAGCTGATGAGTTTACTAAAAACTAAGTGACTTATGACCTAAACTGTAGTTACCTAGAAGTGCTTGCTTGGGTTTTGTGGTTCATAAGTTGAAAAGTATATTGCAAGCACCTCTAGATTTCTGCTTTGTCATGACGTTCTTGGGTATGAAGTAAACTTTACTATAAATTAGCAGTCATGTGTCTGAATATTTTATCATTTTATCAGTAGGTTACAGTTTTTACTACAGATTTGTTGTGCAACATTTTACTTTCTTGCAGATGGTGACTATAGACAACGCAGAAGAATATGTAGATCTTATGTTTGATTTTTGCATGCTGACTGGTGTACAAAAACAGATGGAAGCATTTAGAAGTAAGTGTCACAGTGATCTACCCGGGGGACCGCCATACAATAAACTAATTATTTTTCATAAAGTGGTTTAAAATAAAAAATGCAGATTCATGTTAAAATGATTCATTACATCAACAGTATTATGTCAAGGGCATTTAATGTAACTATTCTGGGCCTGGGTATGGTAATAGATAAGAATAGGAAGAAACATGTAGGTGGGTGGCAGCCCGTGTATTGTGATCTAACTCTTTAGTAATCGCCCAAAAACAACCAGGTGGTTACTGAAAAATGCCGGGCTAAAGGGGCAGGGGAGAACACTGCACTTTGTATTGTTGTCTCTTACAAACAAACGTCTGGTGCATTGTGTTTCCTGAGAATTGGGGTGTCAGGCATCTTCCTATTCCTGTACAAAAATATTTAACACACATTAACCTCCTGGGCGGTATTCCCGACTGTGGCATGGCGTGGATTTTTCCATACCAAAAGCAGTAACTCTGAGCCGCTTTTGGTATTGAGTTTAAAAGTCCTACCTGATTCCCACGTTCCAGCGGCGTCTTCCAGCGATGCCTGGCATCTTCTTCCCCTGGCTGCGTAACCTGGAAATGGCGGGCATCTGCGTCCCCCGCTTGTGAACGCTGGGGACGCAAGGCCAGGGGAAGCAGATGTCGGCCCTCACGAGCGTGTGACTGAAGGGTGGGACCGTTGGGCTGGCAGGCGGCAAATTTGAAATACTAAATACCGCTTTTACATTTAAAAATACTTAGTATTCATACCGCCAGCAAGGTTAATGATGACATTATATTGCTGGAAAGAACAGGTTACTGCTGCTGGCACCTAATAAACTGAAAATGTAACTGTCTGTATTACATGGTGCTTCTGCAGTAAAAGTAACTACAATATTACTCGTTGATTTTTTAAACTTTTTAAATAGTAAATTTCACACTTTTTGTGAATGTTCTTAGGGGGTCACAACAAGGCAGTACGAAGAATAAATTGCTTTATGTATAGATAAATTACAGAAAAAAAGCCATGGCATTGAAATGAAGATAATTGTCTCTTTTTCTTGGTTTTCTAGGTGGCTTTAATAAAGTATTCCCTATGGAGAAACTGGGTTCCTTTAGCCCTGAGGAAGTGCAGATGATATTGTGTGGAAACCAATCACCTTCCTGGTCTGCTGAAGACATCATCAACTACACAGAGCCCAAATTGGGATACACCAGAGAAAGGTGCGGAGCTGTACACTCATACAGGATGAAATATAATGTGTTATCAGGACATGGAAATGTGTTCAATTAGTATTTCAGTGACCAGTATGCATTACAAATGACCAGAACATCTGAGGAACTTGTGCTGAAATCATGATGATCAGTATTTTACATACTTTTTTACATTTAAACTCTAGCAAGGAAAGTATTTGTCTCACAGAAATCAGATTTGAGTCCAATATTTAAATCATCCAGTTGTTGTAAAAAGATGTTAAAATTGTGAAAAGGTATGTAGAATATTTTTATAAAGATGTTTTTGGGTTTTACAGCCCGGGCTTCCTTCGATTCGTGCGGGTCCTCTGTGGAATGTCATCGGATGAGAGGAAGGCTTTCCTGCAGTTTACAACTGGGTGCTCCACACTGCCCCCTGGAGGACTCGCCAATTTGCATCCACGCCTCACAGTTGTAAGAAAAGTAAGTGTTACCTTTAGTGTTTTATTCCAGAACAGTACCATTTACAACAGTAAGTGGGCACGTCATCAGCATTTACAGTTTAGATTTAGGTACTAGGCCTACATCCCACTCGGATGTAGAACACTGAAGGAAAAAAAATTGCTGAAGACACTGGGTTAATTTATTTTTGCTTGGTGCTGTCTAAAACCCAGTACCCGCTGACAGCAAACAGTAGAAACTTTTTTAGCTACAAAATAATTTTTCCGTGGCTCAGACGGGATGTCTTGTGTACTCTAGAAGCAGTTAGAGCTTTGTACATAATGTCTACTATGGTTGGTACTGACAAACTTTTTGTGTTACAACAGGTTGATGCTACTGACGCTAGCTATCCTTCTGTGAATACATGTGTGCATTACCTTAAATTGCCAGAATACTCTTCAGAGGAGATCATGAGAGACCGTCTACTTGCTGCTACCATGGAAAAAGGATTCCATCTGAACTGAGAGCCCCCTGGACTGTCAGGACACTGCAGTGTGTTACTAGTGGCACTCCCTCTCTTGTGTTTGTGTGCTGAGAAAAGACATGGCCTTTCTTCCTCTCGCTGTGTGTTCCTTACACCCCCTCTGTGAGGCTTTAAAGGAGAGAGTGGGTGTAATGCCTTTTTTTTTTTTTTTTTTGTTCGCTGCTAATGATAAAATGGTCTTTTCTCCTGGCATGATTGACTGAAAAAAAAAAGAACACTTAACCTGTCATTTCTCTCTGGCAGCCTATGGTTTAGAGGGCAGAAAGAGAACCTCTAATGTATGTCTTAGGGTCACCGCTTGTCAGCACTCAGACATTTGTACAAGTGTAGCGTCTGTTGTATGAACATAATACACTACGTCGGCATTCCCCTGTCCCCGTGTCCTGCATCCAACTCTCATTTTGCTAGCTTTAAACTAACCTGTCCGAAGGCTGCTTACATGAATCGTAGATTGTCCATGGACACCTAAAGCTTTTTTTTTCTTTTTTATTTCTCCTCCTGATATACTTTACCTTTTATTTTAATGGTGCCTGCACTATTTAATGCCCCAATGTTTACTTTCTTTTTTCCTACTATAATCATGCACCTTTATTATATTGTCTTCCTTACTCTGGAAGAATTTTTCCTTTCATTTTGAGATGCCCCTGCTATGCAGACCAAGCCGCAATGTTTGTGTGACATGCAAATAAATATTATGAAATCAATCCCCATGAAATCTATATAGAGGCATAAAGCCAATGGACCCCTTCTCTGGTCAGGGTAACTTCCAACTCTCCTGGGTAGGTGGCCGTTCCTCGCACTTAAGGGGTTTAAAAATAAAACCAGTTTTGCTCTCTTGTATTTTCTTTGTATATTATAAACATTTATTTAACTTGTTGCAGTTTGAAGTAAAAAAAATGAATAAAAAAGTTAATAAAGAAATTAAAATACACATTTCCAGTTTGTGTGCGGAAAAAAAATCTATTAAAAATATTTGCAGCGTAGCTTTTCTGTATCTTTTCTGTTGTAACAGCAGCCTGCTTCTACATTGATTTTACCACGTAGAAGAAATGGGAGCTTGCTGCCGTCATGACCTTTGGTATCACTGAGCTGTATGCATGTGAAGAAATTTGTATTACATGGTAAATAATAACTGGGTATTAGGCTTTAAAGTAAAGATAACAGAGACTGTTGATCCAGGAAACATTGGATTGCCTCTTCGAATCAGGAAGGAATTATTTTCCCCCTGTTGAAGCAAATTGTACCAGGGTTTTTTTGCCTTCCTCTGGACCAACTATGTTCATAGGGTTTTATATCTGGGATTTGTTTATATCCCTAGTGGTTAACTTGATGGACATGTCATTTTTCAACCTAACCTACTATGTAACAGTATTTTTTTTTGTTTCTGTTCTGATATGTTTTTAGAAATATCAGACAGATGTGGTAAAGCTCTTCTTTGGTAGAAAACATTTAATGTGTCTTAATTTGCTTCTTTTTAAAATGAAAGTTAGTGTATCACAGACTTGCAAAATCTGTTCTAATGTGCAGTTTATATTCTGCAATGTTTTACTTTGATTGCACAGTGGTCACTTTGACTCCATTTAATATGCCTAAAGCAAAACTAAACTTTAAAGCTGACCAGTAAGATGCATTGTTTTTTTTTTTTTTTTTTTTGTAACCAGATGTAAGCTCACATTATCAAGAATAATTGTTGCAACTAATAGAAGTGATGGGATTAAGGTACAATTTGATACTCCAGTAAACCATCATGCCCAAACCTGTCAAATATACAGATATTTATCTTTTGGGTGTGTCGGTTCAAAGAGGACCTTTCTTTTAAGTTCCCACTTCATGTAATATAATAAGGTGTTTAAAGCATTACCAATTAAATCATTATTACTATAAATATTTAGGGCACAATAAAGAAATTGGCCTTTTAACTGTTGTGGTAAGTCTAGCCATAACAAGAGAACTTCTAAATAGATATATCAACAGGAACTGCCCCAGCATTCCTTCTTTCAGGCATCCAGGAAGAATACTTTCTTGTTTAGATTAGTGACAAACATCTAGAAAAAAATGATCTGATATTCAATGCACACGTACGTAGGATTTGTCTGTCAACAACATGGTTACACAAAAAATAAAATTTTAGTTGGGACTGATAGATCTAAAATTATTAAATGAAGTGGCATTTTCTTAACATATAAACAATTTTTCTTTTTGCAATGTAGGAGGAAGAGGAATATGAGACAAAAGGTGGAAGACGTAGAACTTGGGATGATGATTATGTTCTAAAAAGACAGTTTTCTGCTCTCGTGCCGGCTTTTGATCCTCGTCCTGGTCGGACCAATGTCCAGCAGACAACAGACTTGGAGATTCCAGCTCCAGGTATGTATATTGCTGGTAGGCGGCAGCCTGTAAGCATGACCAATGTTCTTCATATGATCAGAGATGAAGAATCCAAATTTTTTATTATGTGCAACAAAAGTAAATATTGGCTTATTATTTATCTGCATTATTTAATGGCTGTCTTTTATTGCAGGAACCCCTCACTCGGAGCTCCTGGAGGAAGTGGAATGTGCTCCTGCACCTAGATTGGCCCTCACCTTGAAAGTAACTGGTCTAGGAAGCGGAAGAGAAGTGGAGCTACCACTCAGTAACTTCCGAGCCACCATATTTTATTATGTGCAGAAACTTTTGCATCTTTCCTGTAATGGAGCCATCAAGTCTGACAAATTAAGGAGGATATGGGAGCCCACTTACACGTAAGCAGACATATGATTTATAATATACTACAGGATGCCTTTCCCAATTTTCAAAGCTTCTCCTCTTTTATGACCGATAAATGGTTGTATAGTATAAATATTCAGGAAGCAAATAAATATTTACATCTTCAGTTGCCTTCAGTTATTAGAAAACTTTTTGGAAACTTTAAACTATCAATGCTTGTATTTTATGTACTGTAGCCTGCATCATTTTGCTTATCTCTTCAAATGAATTAGGAAGATAGCCCCTGCAAATTTTCTACTTAGCCAGAGCCCTCAACCAGTCAAACCCACGTTGGCAGTGTTAGATGAAGCCTGGTACAGGTTTTGTTTTCTTTTGCTTGGTCATCAAATGATTGTTTACCCCACAAAGTAAAAGATAGATTTAATACAATTTGATTGGATTCCGTGTTCTTTGCTTGGATTCCGTGTTTTTATATTATATAATACAATTTGTTTATCTTATTTAACTGATATGATCATTACATTGAACTATGATAATGTGAAGCATTGGGCAGCAATATATATATTGAAATATGTAGCAAATTACTCATTATGATGAGAATCTCATGTTTAATTCCTGTATTGCTGTCATGTTATCCAAAGGTTGATCAGCTAGTTGCAGTTTGCTAATGTAAAGTTAAGCCATTGTTTTTTAAGCTACACCTGGTGTTTCTAAACTTCTCTCACTTTATTTTTTTTACAGCATTATGTACAGGGAGATGAAGGATTCAGATAAGCAGAAGGAGTCTGGTAGAATGGTAAGTATTGCTCTTACTGGCTTTTCTGACTTGCATTGTATAACAAAACCTATCCGACTCTACTAATTGTAAAAGTCTGTTCTGTGCTACAGCTATTCAAGCATGAGAAATAATACAGTGTACGAAGAATGTATAAAACACAAATTACAGGTTTGCATTACAATGGATATTGGCTGTTTCTGCTGTCATTGTGTCAGGTTGCAGAAACTGTGTGCAACTGCAATAGAGATTTTAAACAAGAAGCTGTATGTTGAAAGAAAACATTGACATAATGTCTACAAGCACACTGAAAATACCAAATTCACCAAATGGCATTCAGTATCTCGGCATACATGTTTACAGTGTTGGCCCATTGTAGCTACCAATAAAATCTGGCTGCTGTTTTCTGTAAGCCACCAAGCATTGTCTGTTGCATAGGCTCCTTATGGTGTATAGGATTTAAGGATCTTCATTCAAGAAAATTCCATTCAGTTTCCAGTAGTAGAGCAGATCTGTTGGTGCTATCCAGAGCTGAACTGTCCCCTAAATACCGCATTCCCTTCTTCAGGGCTGCTGGTCCGTGGAACATGTGGAGCAGTCACTGGGTACAGATGCTTTGCCAAAGAATGATCTGATCACCTATCTGCAGATGAACGCAGATCCAAGCTTCTTGCGGCGCTGGAAACTGACTGGAACTAACAAGAGCATCCGAAAGAACCGCAACTGCTCCCAGCTTATCGCTGCCTACAAAGTAATGCGGGGCTGGGGTGGCATGGTTGTCTAGTATACGCTTGGCTTGTTGTCTTGAAAACTGTAATGACAGATATTTATGAGATAAATGGTGTTAAACCTAAGGTAGCTTTTGTATTCACATGTATTCAAATATTGTGTGTGTATGTATGTATTTGTGTGTTTGTGTTTTTGTTCTTTGTCGTGGAGCTATTAATTGTATTTGACTTGGGTCATTGCTGCTTTATTTGCAGGACTTCTGTGAAAATGGCACCAAATCTGTAGTGATGCCAGCCACCCTTTCCACACTGCAGAATGCTGACATTTTAAGCTTTGCCAGGGAACAACCACAAGCCAAGGCTGGCAGTGGGCAGAACTCATGCGGTGTAGAGGATGTTCTGCAGCTTCTGCGCATCCTTTACATTGTAGCCAGTGATCCATATTCTGCTAGGACACCACAAGAAGGTAAATTAGATTGTTTACCATGACTTATTCTGTATCATAACTGTCCTATATATTGATATTTGAATCTGAATGTACAATTGCCTTTTAGGGGTGGTCAGCACAGCCTAACGGGACTAGTAAAGCAGTGCTAGGGAATCCTGCATTTACCTTAATGTCACATTACTATATTGTAGTAGCATTGAAAACATTTTATCAAAATACCATTGTTAGTGCATTTATATATCAATTATATAATAGTTTACTTCGTTCTCTAAAGAAGTTTGAAGTCTGTTGATGTTTTCACAGCCTACACAAAGAGTGTTGATTTTTAGATTGTCAACATTAACATAAGGAAGACCACACAAACAATGTGGGAACTAGACATATAATGTAAAAAAAGGCAAACCTTTTATTACAATCTAAAATATAAACGATACTTCCACCAGTGAACCAACTTCCATTTATTTCCAAAAATCTCCAATTGTGGATATTACAAGATAGGCATGTGGTGCTAATGAACAATTTGGTAAAGCCCTCACATATACATCACCTAACATTTACACAATCTTTGAAACTAATGTGCTGACATTAAAGTAGGTCTTATGTATTTAAAATCAAGCAAAGGGGTTAGTGGAGACCTTTCCCATGCCAGTAAATATTTTTTTTTTTTTTTGCCAATTTGTAACCTGTAAGTCTAGCAAGATTTGTCTTGTTTTTCTTGCAGAAGGGGATGAGATGCTTTTGTTCAGTGTTCCACCAGAGGAATTCACCAGCAAGAAAATCACCACCAAAATTTTGCAGCAGATTGAGGTATGGTAGTAAAGATGAAAAAGGTTCACTAATGAAAAACCATTTATAGTGGTGGTGAGGTTTGTGTCTCCATATTAAAGAGTCCACGGTATGATTTGTTTTCATACAGGAGCCACTGGCTTTAGCAAGTGGAGCTCTACCAGACTGGTGCGAGCAGTTGACAGGAAAATGTCCCTTCCTGATTCCCTTTGAGACCCGGCAGCTTTACTTTACCTGCACTGCTTTTGGAGCATCAAGGTACTGCTGCTGTTGCAGTTTTCTACATTATTTATACACTATTACATAAGTACATATTTAGTGCAATGTGTTTTTGTTGTTGTGCAGAGCTATTGTATGGCTGCAGAATAGACGGGAGGCCACTGTAGAGAGGAGTCGGACAGCCAGCGCAGTGCGTCGTGATGATCCTGGGGAGTTCAGAGTAGGACGTCTTAAACATGAACGAGTGAAAGTGCCACGAGGTGATTCACTGATGGAATGGGCGGAGAATGTCATGCAGATCCATGCTGATCGCAAGTCTGTGCTGGAGGTAATTTTATTAACTTAATGTAGTTAATGGCAATGTTTTTTTCTTTAATAAATCTGTAAAGCTTTTACAATCCCTGTCAGGTAGGTGTGTTGCTATCTGCATCCCCTCTGAACTGATGCATGTTATGAGGCCTGAAAGTAAGTTGTAATTCAATAATTATAGTTTGTCACCAATATCAAAAGGCCAATTGCAATACATCTGAAGTTCAGATCCAATGACTGGAAAAACATGGCTCAATACCCACAAGCAATTTTAGTTCTTGGGTGCATGCTTGGGAACTAGTTAACACACATTAGTCTTTGGTTGCATGACATAATTCCGTAAAGGTTTGACATCTTACTTTTTCAGTATGCATAGAAACACACAAGGGTGTACTATGCAATCTATACTTTCCAGCATTAGATTTTTTTAAAGAAGGACCAGGATTAACTCTTTCTGTGATTGCTATTGTTTAGGTGGAATTTCTTGGAGAAGAAGGGACTGGGCTGGGACCCACCCTTGAATTTTATGCCCTGGTGGCAGCAGAATTCCAGAAGACAGACTTGGGAATCTGGTTATGTGACGACGACTTCCCAGATGATGAATCTCGACAGGTAACATACACGGCTGTCCTCTCAAGGAAAGGCTGGCATTACTTTAGCAGTGGGCCATGTTTGGTAGAGAATAAAGCACTGTAGTCAAAACATTCTCTTTTCTTGTAGGTTGACTTAGGTGGTGGTTTGAAGCCTCCTGGCTATTACGTGCAGCGCTCATGTGGACTTTTCCCAGCTCCATACCCTCAGGACAGTGAGGAACTGGATCGAGTGACAAGGCTTTGCCATTTTCTTGGTGTCTTTTTGGCAAAATGCATACAGGACAATCGCTTAGTAGACTTGCCCATTTCTAAACCTTTTTTCAGGCTTATGTGCATGGGTGATATCAAAAGTAACATGAGTAAACTTTTGTATGCCTCTCGGGGTGAAGAAAGTGAACACTGCACTGAAAGCCAATCAGAAGCCTCCACCGAGGATGGACATGATGCTCTCTCTGTTGGGAGCTTTGAGGAGGATTCTAAGTCAGAGTTTATTCTGGACCCACCAAAGCCAAAGCCACCAGCCTGGTTCCAGGGTATACTGACATGGGAGGACTTTGAATTTGTGAACCCTCACCGCGCTCGCATCCTCCGTGATATTCGGGAGCTGGCAGTGAAAAGGAGGCACACTCTGAGCAATCGGAGCTTGTCTGAGGATGAGAAAAACACACATTTGCAAGACCTAATGTTAAAGAATCCATCAGGGTCTGGACCTCCTGTCAGCATTGAAGATCTGGGGTAAGTTACTGCCAGGAAAAAAAATCATTCTTACCTTGCAGCTTAGATTTGCTGGAATTTTATTTTAAATTGAAAATACCGAGTAATGAATTCCTGTTAATTATTTACCGATATCATGCATGCCATTCTGATATTTACACGCACTTCCTAGGTGATTGTTATATCCTTCTTCAATTATTAAAGTCAGCCAGACCAAAAACACATTTCTGGTATAGATGTGTGTGGACTGGACTGGGTCCTTGCTTTTCTTGGGGAGCGATGACACCACCCTGACTTGATGCTGTTCTTCAATGATTAGGAGCTTTTTTCCTGCTCCATTTAATAACATAAAATGAAAATGCCAGTAAGAAAAATGGAATGGAAATAATGTTCATTCAGGTGTGCAAACCTAGAAATAAATCCATAGACATTTCATAGCCAAAATCCTCAAGAAATCTAAAAAATCATTAGAAAATCTAGCTCTTCACAAACATATGGAATCCATTTAGAGCGCACCGACCATTCAAAGACTAACTTTCCCTAAGGCAGACAAAAACACATTTTTAGTAGTGTGGAAAAGTAATACAGCTTTATACAATATAGTTACTGCAATCGCTGACTTCCTATCTTAGTAACAGTAGCTCTTCCATTTCTTGTGCTTCTGTAGCTAAGGGACAGGAAAAGCAAATCTTGGTGCCACATACAGAAATGATTTTCTTAACTAGCATCTGAAGTAAACATTGGACAAATTACCCAGTAGGATCCCTCCATGTGTTTGTCCAGTTCTCACTTTTTTCAGTAAACAAGGCTTAATGGAGGGGGATCCCTGAATTTTTATGTTATTAGAGACCGAATTTAATAGGATTTGAAGGTCATACAAGGTCATGCTTCTGCCACTTTCCTCTTTGAACACCCTGTCCCCTACACAAATGAATCAACTATTGGTTACCTCTCTTGGAAAATCATCCTTCTATATGGTTTAAGATCTGACTGATTTACACCTCCTGCTTTAAAAGAGCCAGCTTACCCCACACACTTCTAATTTCAGAAATTTGACATTATTGAAAACTATTTCCTGTCATTGAAAACCATTTCCTGTCATGAAACAAGTCAGCAGTTGGGCTGTTCATTTTAATGATTAGGTATATACTCATATATACTTGTGTTAATTTTTCCCAGGCTTAATTTCCAGTTCTGTCCTTCCTCTCGTGTTTACGGCTTCAGTGCAGTTGATTTGAAACCCAATGGTGAAGATGAGGTATGGAAATTTCCCTGCTTTCTTAGATGCAGTGATGACCTTTCTGTTTCAGAATTTAAAAGTGATTGATATCGATATGATAATAGAAGTTTCTCTACAATTTGTAACAAGCCTTCGAAAAAGCAATGGTTACCATGTAGAGGATACATTCTC
Source organism: Pyxicephalus adspersus (assembly GCF_032062135.1). Taxonomy (NCBI): domain Eukaryota; kingdom Metazoa; phylum Chordata; class Amphibia; order Anura; family Pyxicephalidae; genus Pyxicephalus; species Pyxicephalus adspersus. Next base: position 4,245 of record NW_027317242.1, on the reverse strand, counting down.
ATGACTTTCTGAAGTGACCATTTTTTGCTGCTGCTGGACACATGTATTACTAAAGCTTTATGTTTTAAGATTGTTCAACAGGAACCTGTAGAGAAATAAGGACATTCTTGCTCTAATGCTTTTTCTTGACTAGTTGTTACTAAGTTGTTGCATTCCTGAGCCACAATGCAGGAAGAATCTCAGACACAAGTTAGCAGGGGGACCGCTCTGAGCTTTGAATATGAGAGGTTGCACCCCTATGGTGAAAGGATTACATGTACATAAAGCTGATGAGTTTACTAAAAACTAAGTGACTTATGACCTAAACTGTAGTTACCTAGAAGTGCTTGCTTGGGTTTTGTGGTTCATAAGTTGAAAAGTATATTGCAAGCACCTCTAGATTTCTGCTTTGTCATGACGTTCTTGGGTATGAAGTAAACTTTACTATAAATTAGCAGTCATGTGTCTGAATATTTTATCATTTTATCAGTAGGTTACAGTTTTTACTACAGATTTGTTGTGCAACATTTTACTTTCTTGCAGATGGTGACTATAGACAACGCAGAAGAATATGTAGATCTTATGTTTGATTTTTGCATGCTGACTGGTGTACAAAAACAGATGGAAGCATTTAGAAGTAAGTGTCACAGTGATCTACCCGGGGGACCGCCATACAATAAACTAATTATTTTTCATAAAGTGGTTTAAAATAAAAAATGCAGATTCATGTTAAAATGATTCATTACATCAACAGTATTATGTCAAGGGCATTTAATGTAACTATTCTGGGCCTGGGTATGGTAATAGATAAGAATAGGAAGAAACATGTAGGTGGGTGGCAGCCCGTGTATTGTGATCTAACTCTTTAGTAATCGCCCAAAAACAACCAGGTGGTTACTGAAAAATGCCGGGCTAAAGGGGCAGGGGAGAACACTGCACTTAGTATTGTTGTCTCTTACAAACGTCTGGTGCATTGTGTTTCCTGAGAATTGGGGTGTCAGGCATCTTCCTATTCCTGTACAAAAATATTTAACACACATTAACCTCCTGGGCGGTATTCCCGACTGTGGCATGGCGTGGATTTTTCCATACCAAAAGCAGTAACTCTGAGCCGCTTTTGGTATTGAGTTTAAAAGTCCTACCTGATTCCCACGTTCCAGCGGCGTCTTCCAGCGATGCCTGGCATCTTCTTCCCCTGGCTGCGTAACCTGGAAATGGCGGGCATCTGCGTCCCCCGCTTGTGAACGCTGGGGACGCAAGGCCAGGGGAAGCAGATGTCGGCCCTCACGAGCGTGTGACTGAAGGGTGGGACCGTTGGGCTGGCAGGCGGCAAATTTGAAATACTAAATACCGCTTTTACATTTAAAAATACTTAGTATTCATACCGCCAGCAAGGTTAATGATGACATTATATTGCTGGAAAGAACAGGTTACTGCTGCTGGCACCTAATAAACTGAAAATGTAACTGTCTGTATTACATGGTGCTTCTGCAGTAAAAGTAACTACAATATTACTCGTTGATTTTTTAAACTTTTTAAATAGTAAATTTCACACTTTTTGTGAATGTTCTTAGGGGGTCACAACAAGGCAGTACGAAGAATAAATTGCTTTATGTATAGATAAATTACAGAAAAAAAGCCATGGCATTGAAATGAAGATAATTGTCTCTTTTTCTTGGTTTTCTAGGTGGCTTTAATAAAGTATTCCCTATGGAGAAACTGGGTTCCTTTAGCCCTGAGGAAGTGCAGATGATATTGTGTGGAAACCAATCACCTTCCTGGTCTGCTGAAGACATCATCAACTACACAGAGCCCAAATTGGGATACACCAGAGAAAGGTGCGGAGCTGTACACTCATACAGGATGAAATATAATGTGTTATCAGGACATGGAAATGTGTTCAATTAGTATTTCAGTGACCAGTATGCATTACAAATGACCAGAACATCTGAGGAACTTGTGCTGAAATCATGATGATCAGTATTTTACATACTTTTTTACATTTAAACTCTAGCAAGGAAAGTATTTGTCTCACAGAAATCAGATTTGAGTCCAATATTTAAATCATCCAGTTGTTGTAAAAAGATGTTAAAATTGTGAAAAGGTATGTAGAATATTTTTATAAAGATGTTTTTGGGTTTTACAGCCCGGGCTTCCTTCGATTCGTGCGGGTCCTCTGTGGAATGTCATCGGATGAGAGGAAGGCTTTCCTGCAGTTTACAACTGGGTGCTCCACACTGCCCCCTGGAGGACTCGCCAATTTGCATCCACGCCTCACAGTTGTAAGAAAAGTAAGTGTTACCTTTAGTGTTTTATTCCAGAACAGTACCATTTACAACAGTAAGTGGGCACGTCATCAGCATTTATAGTTTAGATTTAGGTACTAGGCCTACATCCCACTCGGATGTAGAACACTGAAGGAAAAAAAATTGCTGAAGACACTGGGTTAATTTATTTTTGCTTGGTGCTGTCTAAAACCCAGTACCCGCTGACAGCAAACAGTAGAAACTTTTTTAGCTACAAAATAATTTTTCCGTGGCTCAGACGGGATGTCTTGTGTACTCTAGAAGCAGTTAGAGCTTTGTACATAATGTCTACTATGGTTGGTACTGACAAACTTTTTGTGTTACAACAGGTTGATGCTACTGACGCTAGCTATCCTTCTGTGAATACATGTGTGCATTACCTTAAATTGCCAGAATACTCTTCAGAGGAGATCATGAGAGACCGTCTACTTGCTGCTACCATGGAAAAAGGATTCCATCTGAACTGAGAGCCCCCTGGACTGTCAGGACACTGCAGTGTGTTACTAGTGGCACTCCCTCTCTTGTGTTTGTGTGCTGAGAAAAGACATGGCCTTTCTTCCTCTCGCTGTGTGTTCCTTACACCCCCTCTGTGAGGCTTTAAAGGAGAGAGTGGGTGTAATGCCTTTTTTTTTTTTTTTTTTGTTCGCTGCTAATGATAAAATGGTCTTTTCTCCTGGCATGATTGACTGAAAAAAAAAAGAACACTTAACCTGTCATTTCTCTCTGGCAGCCTATGGTTTAGAGGGCAGAAAGAGAACCTCTAATGTATGTCTTAGGGTCACCGCTTGTCAGCACTCAGACATTTGTACAAGTGTAGCGTCTGTTGTATGAACATAATACACTACGTCGGCATTCCCCTGTCCCCGTGTCCTGCATCCAACTCTCATTTTGCTAGCTTTAAACTAACCTGTCCGAAGGCTGCTTACATGAATCGTAGATTGTCCATGGACACCTAAAGCTTTTTTTTCTTTTTTATTTCTCCTCCTGATATACTTTACCTTTTATTTTAATGGTGCCTGCACTATTTAATGCCCCAATGTTTACTTTCTTTTTTCCTACTATAATCATGCACCTTTATTATATTGTCTTCCTTACTCTGGAAGAATTTTTCCTTTCATTTTGAGATGCCCCTGCTATGCAGACCAAGCCGCAATGTTTGTGTGACATGCAAATAAATATTATGAAATCAATCCCCATGAAATCTATATAGAGGCATAAAGCCAATGGACCCCTTCTCTGGTCAGGGTAACTTCCAACTCTCCTGGGTAGGTGGCCGTTCCTCGCACTTAAGGGGTTTAAAAATAAAACCAGTTTTGCTCTCTTGTATTTTCTTTGTATATTATAAACATTTATTTAACTTGTTGCAGTTTGAAGTAAAAAAAATTAATAAAAAAGTTAATAAAGAAATTAAAATACACATTTCCAGTTTGTGTGCGGAAAAAAAATCTATTAAAAATATTTGCAGCGTAGCTTTTCTGTATCTTTTCTGTTGTAACAGCAGCCTGCTTCTACATTGATTTTACCACGTAGAAGAAATGGGAGCTTGCTGCCGTCATGACCTTTGGTATCACTGAGCTGTATGCATGTGAAGAAATTTGTATTACATGGTAAATAATAACTGGGTATTAGGCTTTAAAGTAAAGATAACAGAGACTGTTGATCCAGGAAACATTGGATTGCCTCTTCGAATCAGGAAGGAATTATTTTCCCCCTGTTGAAGCAAATTGTACCAGGGTTTTTTTGCCTTCCTCTGGACCAACTATGTTCATAGGGTTTTATATCTGGGATTTGTTTATATCCCTAGTGGTTAACTTGATGGACATGTCATTTTTCAACCTAACCTACTATGTAACAGTATTTTTTTTTATAGCACCAACATATTACGCAGCACTTTCCTTCCATAGTCATATGTCATTAACACAGTCCAAGGTCAATTTTAGGGGGAAGCCAGTTAACCTAA
>NW_027317241.1:14588-20138 GCF_032062135.1 Pyxicephalus adspersus | reverse complement strand
TGCTTACTGTATGTACAAGAGTTGCATAAACAGTTTACTAAGTTGCATGTCCAAGTTTTCTTTTCTATTCCAGATCCATGACCTTCAAATCTTAGTGGAATCATTCACCAAATTCTGTGTAATTTTTTGGTTGTGTGTTTCCAGGAAAGTCCTTGACAATTGCTTGGAATGATAACCAAGCATTCTTTTTGACTTCTGATATTTTGTTCTTATGAAATGTTCATCTTTGATGACCTTGGACCATCAAACACACCGGCCTTTATTTTTTCAAATGACAGGCTAGGAAATGCCAAAATGAAGTACTTGAAACAGTCTCCTTCATTTGGCAAAACTTTAACAAACTGCTTCATCAGGACCCAGTTTCATGTGCAGAGGTGGGAATATAAAATTCTTTTTATCAACAAGTGGCTCAAGTAGAATTTTTAGATCATTTGGTTTTAGGGCTGAACTCTGGTTGGAAAGTACGATACCTTTGTTATTTTTTCAAGAAGAATTTTCTCACACAGTCTTGATGCTAGGAGTTCTGAAGCCTTCTTTAATAGTCCCAAATAAAGTGCCAAAATACTCAACTCATGCTGATCAAATCACTTACAAACATAGTCCTCTTCAATTTCAAATTCTTTATCATTGTTGTCACCTAGTTCATCACCATAATTATGTTCTTCAAGAGAGGGTAGTGTAACGAAAACCGTCACTGGGATTTCATCTGAATGAGTCACTAGGCGTATAGCTAATGGTAAACTAGGATACTAAATGTTAAACTTTTCTTGTTATATCCTGAAGTTTTCACTATACAAAAGTTACAGTCACTGAAATGATCTCCTGGCTCTCAAAAAAACCATAGGTATACCAAATGGCATCTTATTACGTGTTCCCTTTGTCCACATCTGTAAACCCTCGACATGTAAACACCTTATGAGGGGCCAAAGACTTATCTGGTTTACCAAGTTTAACTTTGAAATATGCCAAATAGGCTTACTCTACAAATGTGCTGATGTTCGCCCTTTGACTGAAAATGAAACTGCAACAGATATAACAAATGAAATCATGGTTGTTTAGGCACTTACAAGGAGAAACACCAGAGCCAGACATGATCTGAAAGAAAGGAAATACCAGTGTAAGTAGAAAAATAAATTTTGCTCATTCACTACGTAGAGCAGTGCACAACCTCTGACCCACACTTCTTATGTGTAAATTAATAGCCTATACAAATCCACACTACAGTAATCCAATTAATATAAGTGGAAGAGAAAAAAAACCTGACGTGATAGAAAAAAACTAACTTCACTTTAGAATCAGCTTACCTATTTTAGTGCAAATAAGCTTAAAAATTGAAATCAACAAAAAATTTGTTTAAAATTGTTCCCCAGTGTTATAGTAAGTGAAAACTATCCTAACTCTCTAAATGGACAGTACTAACCCGGAAGAAGGGCAGAAGTCTCCAACTCACCTGTAGACAACCCTATATGATGAGGGCGGATGTTCCCACACAACTCGTCTATCCATCGGTAAACGGGTGGCCAATCCCGCCCCCAATAGCCTACCAGGCTTAATCACTCCACAGAAAAAATATGTGAGCAGACCAACAAATCGATTTGTCTGCTCTAGTGGTGAGGGTTAGATTAAGTTCAGTACGCTTAGCCTCCAACCGAGATTTCAACACCGATTGAGGATTAGTCTTATGTTGCTGCTGTAACCTATGGTATTCCTGAAGTTGAGTGTCAATCAATTTGTTGAAAGCTTTCTTGCGTGCCGACCCCAATTTAATCAACTCTCCCTGAATATAGGCCTTATGTGCATCCTATTTAATGGACAGGGAAGTGTCACTCAAAATATTAATCCGAAAATAATTAGCTAACAGGGAGTCTATTTCTTCTTTTACCAGTGGATCAGTAATTAAACTTTCATTAGGACGCTATTTAAATCCGGCTCTGGGCCTGTGGAAGCCTGTCAAATATAACACTAAGGGATCATGGTCAGACCAAGGTGTAGACAAAGTTGTGGCTCCTAGTAAATTGGGAATCAAATGAGATTGAACGAACCCATGATCTATACGAGAGTATTGAACATGAGCTCCAGAAAAATAGGTATAGTTCCTAGAGGACGGATTCATTTCCCGCCACGTGTCAATGAGATCATAGTTTCTCAATAAGAGCGAAAAATTATGACTCTTTTTCGGGGGTTCTCTATATCTGCTTAATTTGGATTTGTCCAAGATATGATCTAACGCCAGATTAGAAACACCCAATAGGATAAGAGATCCCTTCACTTTAGACCAAATCTTACCCAAAAAAGCATGAAAAAATGCCAATTGGCCATCATTAGGTGCGTAGTAAGACACTACCGTAATGAGCTGGGAGCCAACTTGCCCAATCACTACCAGAAACCTGCCCTCTGGATCTCTTAATACCTCCTCAGGAGCAAATTTCAGACTCTTCCGAAAACATAGGAGGACCCCACATTTCTTTTTATCTGAATTGTCTGTATAAAAGATGGAATAATTTTTATGAAAGAACCTCAGCGTTGAGTTATTAGAAAAATGAGTTTCCTGTAAAGCTAGGATATCAACCTTTAACGAGTCATAATAGTGCAGGGCTTTAGACTGTTTAATTGGAGAGTTAAAACCCTGGACATTATGGGAAAGCATGGTTAGTTAGTATGTAATACTGGCTTCATAAGCGGAGAAGTCATCATTAGAGAGTCTCAGAAACGAGGCCAACTAAGTATTTCCTCAAGGGTTAGGGGTAAACCACATAGGGACTAATGGGGTAAACAAACAGACAAAAGGACAAACAAAAAACCAGCACACTTAAACTGTGATGCAATAAACTAAGGAGGATCAGACACCAAACAAACAAAAAAAGAAATAAAACCATGACAATTTATTCAGAAAAGGAATATGCACATAATGCATTCAAATACCAATATGTGACAAAGGCAACAAGGGGGGTCAAGTAGGAGGTTGGTGTGGAAACCATGCAGACATTTGTACTCAATACTTGTGGAAAAAATGACAACACATTGCTGAAGAATTGGTAAACTACAGAAAGTGGCATTACAAACCAGGCACAAAAGCATTGCAGCAACATATGCAACTAACAATCATGAGGATTACAAAAAATCACATCAATGCATACCATCCAAGCAAACTTACACACACACACACACACACACCAGTTAAAATAGTACTAAAATTAAAATGCATATGTATTTGTATTTTGATATACACACACACAAGTGAAATCACTAAATGTTCCTTAATACATGTATTATAACATATTTGCTTATAATCCTTTACGAAAATATGTGATTTCTCTAAAGTCAAACTGGAACTAAATTTTTATGAGGTCACAAATGTTTGTTCACATATTTTTTTACACCTTTATACTATTGTGTGATGACATACTAAGTGGCACTTTCAAATATATTTCCAGCTTGATAGAAATTAGTTTGCAGTGTTGCAACCAAAAGAAAAAGTAACAAGAAGTGCAACAAATGTAACTATAAATGAAGCAAGTTTGTGAGTTTCTTTATTGATATATGTAATTTTGAATCATATAAATTAGTTTAAAAAGATTTTTTTTTAAGATAATTAGCCATAATAAAACTGCTTTTTTTTCCTTTCTCACATGTTTTCAATTTACCTCAGGCTTGGCAGATAAACAATTATCCAGTATCTCTCTGGTTAACAACCCCTATTTTTCATATTTCTTAAAGAAACCTCAACTGTTAGTTAATATTAAGGTTAATATTACCATTGTAAGAGAACAGACACAGACACCAGTTTATATAAAGTTGCTGTTCTGATTTATTCAGAAAAGATAGTTCTATTTATACAAAGTAAAGTAGCTGGTAAAAATGGAGACTAAAAAAACAAGATGGAGACAGAGACAAAATATTTTTCCTTCTCAGGGTGCTATGGAGCTCATTCTTTTCCCTAACTGTACATACAAAGTCCTTTCTAACCCACCCTCTCTCATTTTCAAATGTGTTGATTTGACAACAGTGACCCCCTCTTTGTCACTGTTGTCAACACTTTAAAACTGAACTCAGCGGCATAACACCGCCCACTCTCCCATCACAGGCTCAAATCCCGGGACGCGCTTTGCGGCTCTGGCCGGTGCATTCCCCAGAGGGGATCCTTCTTCTGACCCTGCTGGGGGTGGCACCAGCCAGAGCCGCAGACTACCCAAAGGGCTAGAGAAACATCCCCATTGGGTAGTAGTTTGCTCAAGCCTGTTTTAGACTCTACCGACATCCTTCAAAGCCTGTAATAACAGACCCCTCCGTTAAACACTTCTAATATATCATCACCGTTCTGACACGTTGTTGTGCTATGGGACTGGTGGTCATGTGACATCTTCCCGATAAATCTCTGGCAGCTATGAAGTACAGATTGATGTTAGCCTGCCAGGGGTGTGCTGGGTGTAGCAGGTGGCGTGCCAGGAATGCTAGCAGCAGTAGAAGGGAACGCTAAGCATTGCAGGAAGATGGCCGCTAACAGGACGCATGAGCTGGGTGCTCTAACATGGCGTTTAGCAAGAACTTGGATGTTATGATCTACTGGCTGTCTGCTAGAAGTCCTCCATGTTGGACTTCTCTGGTGGCCAGCTTTCATTTAAAGGAAATTGTGATGAGATAGACATAGGTGAGTCAAATATCCTGAAACAGTGGTGGTATTTGCCTATGTGGGTGACTCTCACATTTCAAAAATATTTGTCCTCACCTATTACAGTACACTTAGAAGGTGATAGGGAGAAAGAGCAGAACAGAATCATGTCTTAAACAACACTTTTACTTGGGCCTTCATTTTTTAAGGTAATGACATTTTCATCAAGTACTGAATATACTTGTTGACCTTGCCAGAATTGCAGTTTTTTTGTTAACTAAATTCACAGCCTGTTATATTTCTTCTGTAAACTACAACCCCCAATGTCCATGGAATGGAGATTAACACATGAGAATAAACTCATGCCTTAAGACCATCCTGGATAAATACGTTTGAGTAAGTGCAACCACTATCTAAATGCCTTTTTTTTACTTTTCAAGAAACTTGGATCCATGACCTCTTTTTTTCTGACATCACTTTTCTGTTGAAACAAGGATTGGTCCCTTTTTGATTGTCCACATGAGTGACAGTGTGATATGCCCAATAAGCTGTCCTATAGCAGGGTAGGGGACCATCTGACACAGGCTCATTTGCAGCACTAAAAAAATCATGCCAACCTAGCAACTCTTCCCTGCCCCACTAATGTTTTCTTGTCCCAAAATTTATATATATATATATATATATATATATATATATATATATATACACACTCTAAATAGTTGCTAAAGTCTTTCACAGTTTTAGTTTTTTGCTTCTGTTTAGTAATTAGAAATTGGTGACCATGAGTAACACATTTTCTTTCTACAGCAACTTAATGACTCCTCTGTAATCATCAGTGCTATGAAAACCTTCCTTACCTCTAAGTAAGTCCAAGAAAGTTCTAGCTTTGAAAGGAATTCCAAAGTCAATTGTATTGTCATATAGTTTAAGATTAATTCTGG